>NC_048604.1:32066847-32324347 GCF_003668045.3 Cricetulus griseus | reverse complement strand
GTGTGGTATTTAGCACTTTGTCTCCTTCTAGCTTGGCTTATAGTTGGAGCAGCATTGTTTAAAGGAATCAAGTCCTCTGGCAAGGTAAGTTGGAAGTCACATTAGTGATGGCAGCTTGAATAATGTGACGTTTGTTGTAGGATGCTTACTAGGATAATAGCACCAGTTGAAGATACAGAGAAAAATAATATGCAACCATTCCTTTGAATTAATCTTTCACAATTGAGTTTGACTTTTTTCTCTGTCACTGAAGGGGTCACTTCTGTGAAACATTCTACTTTTCCCCTTCATGTTTTTAAAAATTTCAGAGAGCCTAGTTGCAACTTAAAGAACAGCAGAAACATTTCCTTCTGAAGAATTGCATACTATCTGGAAAAGTGTGTTTTTACAAGTTTTTAACTGACCAGAATGTTGCTACCTAAACGTTCAAGGGAGGAAATAATTTCATACACTTATTGTTGTCTTCCTAGTACAATACCCAGCATGTTGAATTAATGTGAAAGTAATGACACATGTGATTTTTTGAAAACAACTACTGCAATATTTCAAAGCCAGTGGAATCTTTCCTATATGCTCCATTTGCACAGGTTTTAAACCCTTGGCTCCTTTATGATGCAATAAGTTTTCTTGCAAAAGTCAATTAAAGGCAACTTAATCAGACACTCAGAATTTATTGGTCTCTCAGGTGACTTATTTAAATCATCTCCTTGGGCTTATTATCAAACACAGGATATCTATGGATCAAAGAAATTACACGTTAGTTATTATAGTCTGCCTCAAGGCAATTTGTGCACCTGAAACCCTGTGTTATCTAAGACAGGAGTTGTCTATATAGGTCTATCTTATCAACTTCTCTTACTGGTAGCTTTAAGTATTCAGTGTACTCTGTATTCACTCTACTGAAGCTTTCGTGAGCTCTGGACATATACTAGGAGATATTTTCCTTGTCCTCAGGAATGAATATACTCACCATTACCAGTTTTACATTTCTCATCCCAGTTCACTGAAAGGAGACATTCAGTCTCTCCCCTCAGACATTTATAAGGATCCACATAGGACAGCATTCCATATAGATTCCACGTGATCACTGCTGATATACTGTTTATAGCACAAACCTTAGATATACTGCTCCCTGCATCAAAGCATTCTTAAACGTGGATCTGTTTTTTTTTTTTTTTGAGTGGTGAGAACAGAGAAAGAAAATTAGGCTAAAATTAGACATCATCGGAATTGTCTTTTGAAAGCTGAAGTAAATTATTTGACGAATTGCAACTGGCTGCTAATTTTGCCCATAGAAAATTCTATACTGTGATTTCAAAGTGGCATTAACTTTTAGTTGTTCTGTTTGGTAGGTGGTGTATTTTACAGCTCTTTTCCCATATGTGGTTCTCCTTATTCTGTTAATACGAGGTGCAACTTTGGAGGGAGCGTCAAAAGGCATTTCATATTACATTGGAGCACAGTCAAATTTTACAAAACTCAGAGAAGCTGAGGTAAGAGTTAAATTATATTTAATGTTACCTGACAAGTTAAAACTTAAAGGCAAATATAAGAAGTTAGTCCCACATATATTATTTTATAGTATCTTCCAAAAGCACATGCAGTTAAATGATTATTATCTATCCACTAGGATGTCAGATTAAGATATGTAAGGACACTAATACTCTCATTGGAAGTAAGATCACTTTTAGCAATAGTCTTAAAACTCACTGTGCTATTCTAACTTTTTCTATTTGACCATAGGTTTTGGGGTTTATTATTTTTGAATAAATGAATATTTCATACTTTAACACCTACAAATTAAAAGGCAGGATTATGGGACTTATTGGACAATCTTTTAGTAACTTTAAAGAATACCTGAATATACATTTGGTTAACATGAAAAGTTAATATGTCAAAGAGTAGATCAAATTTTGCTCAGTGGAACACAGTTTTGCTCAACTAGAACACAAGCTTGGTATGGATTAAACATTCCAGAAATAAAACTATTACTTCTACTAAAATATAAACACATGGATTGAATATAAATTTGAAAGAATTTTACTTTAAAATTATTCATTTTTTATGTTGGGGAATGCACATGACATGGTACACACATGACATGGTGTCCACGTGGAAGGCAGACAGCAATTTTGCGGGGTCAGTTCTCTCCTCCCACTATTCAGTTTCAGGGAATTTGGGCCATCACACTTAGCAGAAAGGGTTCGTATTCATGGAGTCATCTCTCTGTCCCTGAATAGTTCTCTTCTGAATATAGTCTATTTCCAGATAATGGCTGAGTAACGTCGGCACATAAAATGTTTTACAATTATAACTGTGCAGAGCATTAACAATAAACTTATACAGTTACCATGTTTGTGTTGATATAGCCCAAGGAGACTTGCATATTTTTAGTAGTTACATCAAATTCTTGACGCATATTAAGCTTATTCTTAACCTTATATTAAAATTGAGGGGAAAAATCTATGCTAATATTACCTGCCACATTAGCAGTGCTATCCAAAGTGGATAGGTTTAGGTTTCTATTGTCTTTTACATAAAAAAAAACACACTCTGACTTCCAGCCATTGACATTTGCTTTTTAAAATACTTACAAATCAGGCATTTATTTAATTGTAGAGTTTTTCTGGTAACCATTGCCAAGTTGATCAGTTTCATTCATGGTAATGTATAATTTAACTTTGAAAAATTGAAATGTAAATTTCCGATCTTCGGTTTCTTTTGCTGTGCCCAATAATTTTCACTCTGTGATTAGCCACACCAGTTCTAATCATTGTAGAACCATGACACTTTATTATTAAAGTTTTGGAGATGAATGTGCCTTGAAGTGTCCACAGGGCATTTTAAAGGGTCTCTGAATTAATCTTAGTCCTTACTCTTTTTAACCTTGTTTACAGATCCATTCCCAACTAAGAGACCATTTTCCTTTAGGTTATTAAACATGATTAAATGAGTTAATATGCTGTGGAAATAGAAAACTTATGTAAATGTGAACGGGTGTACAATTATTTTAACTAGTGATGGTACATTACAATATAGTTACTTCATTTTTCCATAAGAAGTGCACACACCTTCCATTTTCCTTAAACCTCATAGCATCAGTCACAGATGAAAAGCCCCTTTGATATGCTTAAGTGGCTTTCTATAAGTCTCAGACACTTGGGCCTTATACTCCTTTGAAACTATCTTGCAGTTTTTATATGCATTTTACATTTGTCTCTGTTTCTGTGTCTCTATTATTAAAAAAGAATCAGACCTGCAGTTAAAGCTCCTGTGAAACATGCAATTTAGTCCTCTTACTCCTCCACTCCCCAGAGCAAATGACCACATTCCATGTGTTTTGGGTTTGCTGGTGATGACAATAGTTTCCCTCAGATTAGCATTCTTTCTCAATACTGATCTGACTCATCCACATCAACTCCTAAATCACATATGCATGCATAATATATCCGGTACTGAGGCTAAGAGACCAACATAAGCATGAGATTCATCTCCTAAGATGGACAGTAACCAAAGAAATAAAGACATCTTATTTCTAACCTGATTATGTAATATCTAAATGAAATTATGTTGGTCTATTGTGTTTCTCTGTATGTATCTATGTATGTATTTACCCATCTATCTATCTCCCTTCATACAGACTTACTATAATCTATCATGAGAAGCATATTCTAAAGACTGGTGATACTTCACTTTCTAGGAAACTTGCTGCTATTGAAATATATTCAAATTAAAAATTGTTGTTTTTAAGATATATACAATAAACTAAAATTGTTTTGTGTTTGTTTCTCATAATAACAATTATAACTACCACAGAGCTTCTTTTTTTATTAGTTCAAATTAGGAACAAGCTTGTTTCACATGTCAATCCCTTCTCTCTCTCCCTCCCCTCATCCTCACCCCTCCTACTCCCCACTGCAGCCACCCTCCACTCCCCAGGCAGGGTAAGGCACTCAACGGGGCCTCTGCAAAGTCCACCACATTATCCTGGGCTGGGTCTAGGCCCTTCCCCATGTGTCCAGGGCAAGTGTGCATCCTCTTAAGGCATCCCTTGAGAGAGTGGGATGGACTCTCAAAGTCCCTTCTTACACCAGGGAAAAATACTAATCCACTACCAGGGGCCTCTTAGAGTACAGAGGCCTCCTCATTGACATCCATGTTCAGGGGTCTGGATGAGTCCCATGCTGGCCTCCCAGACAGCATCTGGGGTCGATGTGCTCCCCCTTGTTCAGACCAGCTGTTTCCACAGAGCTTCTTTTAATTATTATTTTTATTGCTTGTACCTACCAGGGAATTAAAGCGGTTAAGCTGAAGTGACAGGGAATGAATGGTTTGGATGTAAATTTATTCTTTTAAATTCTAGAACCAGAATTGTTATTTGCATAGAGTCATGCTACTAAATCGTCATTCCACTGACCAGTGTGATGTTACAAGGACTGAAAAGACACTTTTGGCCAAACAGAAATCAGCTCTATTATTTGAATTCTACACAAGTCAAATTTTCTCTTTTGGGTGACATTATACCCAAAGAATTCCAATCTTAAAATAGATGAACCTGAATAAATCACTGACTAAACTGTTGGCCTTTAACAAAGAGGAAGGAGGGCCAAATTGTGATGTCAGTAATGATAAAGGAGTGGAATTAGACAAAGAGCACAGAGCTGGGTGGGCTGTCTAGTAACATCCTTGCTAAGAATTAATGTCATTTTAATGTCACATTGGTATATAGTATCAATAGAATTCCAATCAAATTCCCAGTACAGGTAAGTGTGAACAAATCCTCATGTCAGACATAAGACACTATTACAAAAAGCACTATAATACTGTAGTAATTAAAATCATGATGTTTTGGCATAGCAACAGATATATAGGTAGGTAGTACAGAATAATAATCTCAAAAATATGTTTTTGAAGAAACAAAGCTTAGTATGTAGTAGAAGTAACAACTCATTTCAATCTGGAAAGGACAGATTATCCAGTAGATGTCATTGATGTAATTTGTAATGTCAGTTAACCTTAAACAATTGAAAATAATGTGAAATACAAATATGTGTAGCATAAATTATGTGTAACATATGTGTTAAATGTAAAGACATTGCAAGGGAATTGAAATTTTGATATTGTAAACAAAGATGTTTAATTTAGAGGATAAAGAATAACATCCTTATAACCTTGAGATAAGCTTTATTTTCAGACAACACAGATGAAGAAACACACAGGTAAGCAAACTGAATAATTTCAGCTACATTAAAAAGCAGTAACAAAATACTTTGACTCATTGAAGGACACAAAGTAAAGAACACACACACTCTATAAATAAGCAACAGACTGGGAGGGGAAAGCCCTCATGATACAACACACAAAAGGTTAGAATTCAGTTTCAAAATGAATTCCTAGGTGTGGTGTGGTATACATAACTCAAAATTTCCTCCACGTACTTTTAGAGGCAGAAGCAGACAGATCTCTGTTAGCTCATGGTGTTCCAGGTCAGCTTCATCTACAAAAAACCCATTTCATAGAGAGGGAGGGAGGGAGCGAGGGAGGGAGCGAGGGAGGGAGGGAGGAGGGAGGGAGGAGGAGAGAGAGAGAGAGAGAGAGAGAGAGAGAGAGAGAGAGAGAGAGAGAGAGAGAGAGAGAGAGAGAGAGAGAGAGAAGAGAGGGAGAGAGAGAGAGGGAGGGAGGAAGGGAGAAATTTCTTAGAAATCAAATAAAGCAAACAATCTAAAAGGTGAAGTATGTGAACAGAAATTTTACAACAAGAAAGTCCTGTGGAAAATGCTAACTTTTGGTAAGTAATGGTTGTAATCATACTCTTAATTCAAAGCCCTTCGAATAGGTCAAATGGAAAATTCTGACAAAGTATTGCTAATGCTACACAGCAGTGGTTCTCACCCTTCCTAATGCTGTGACCCTTTAATACAGTTCCTCATGTTGATGGTCTAGACAGTGGTTCTCACCCTTCCTAATGCTGCGACCCTTTAATACAGTTCCTCGTGTTGATGGTCTAGACAGTGGTTCTCAACCTTCCTAATGCTGTGACCCTTTAATACAGTTCCTCATGTTGATGGTCTAGACAGTGGTTCTCACCCTTCCTAATGCTGTGACCCTTTAATACAGTTCCTCATGTTGATGGTCTAGACAGTGGTTCTCACCCTTCCTAATGCTGTGACCCTTTAATACAGTTCCTCATGTTGATGGTCTAGACAGTGGTTCTCACCCTTCCTAATGCTGTGACCCTTTAATACAGTTCCTCATGTTGATGGTCTAGACAGTGGTTCTCACCCTTCCTAATGCTGTGACCCTTTAATACAGTTCCTCATGTTGATGGTCTAGACAGTTGCTCTCACTCTTCCTACTGCTGTGACCCTTTAATACAGTTCCTCGTGTTGATGGTCTAGACAGTGGTTCTCACCCTTCCTAATGCTGTGACCCTTTAATACAGTTCCTCATGTTGTGACCAGAAAATTATTTCATTGTTACTTCCTAACTGTAATTTTGCTACTGTTATCAATCATGATGTAAATATCTGATATGCAGGGATTTTGACCCATAGTTACTACTGGTGTATGAAAAAAACACATGGAGACATTAAAAACTTATACCTTGTTTTCTTCCTCTTGATGGCTGACATTTAGGCACTCATTTCATTATTTTATAGAATACACTCATATTTACTTGTGAATTCTTTTATATGCGCTAAATTTAAGAGTCCATGTTTAATTTTTTACAATTTCTCTTACAGGTTTGGAAAGATGCTGCCACTCAGATATTTTATTCCCTTTCTGTGGCTTGGGGTGGCCTAGTAGCTCTATCATCTTACAACAAGTTCAACAACAACTGTTACTCTGATGCCATTGTAGTTTGCTTGACAAACTGCCTCACTAGTGTGTTTGCTGGGTTTGCTATTTTTTCTATATTGGGACACATGGCTCATATATCTGGAAAGGAAGTCTCTCAAGTTGTAAAATCAGGTATATACTTCTGGATGCTCTCAAGGATTAATTGAATACAGCTCATTTGTGAAACTCCAGCATAGTTTACAGTCATCTATTCTTATGATTAGAGTTATTGTATGTTTTTGGTTCATCTGACATAATATATTTTAATATAATAGTTCCTAAAAGATCTGGATACACAAGAGGATTTTAGGGAATAGTTATTCAAGAAGACAATGTTGGGAACATAGTTTGGTTGGTGGAGTACTTGTCAAGCATGCGTGATGGCCTGGGTTTTATTTCTAGCACCTCATTAACCAGGTGCTGTGCCATATGCATGTAATCTCAGCACTTAGGAAGTTGAGTTAGGAGGTTTAGCAGGTCAAGTCTAGCCTCATCTACTGAGAGAAATGGAGGCCAGTGGAGGCTGCATGAGACTTTTTTAAAAATATAAGAAAACACATTTTTTAATTTTTATTTAATCCTTAATATGAACCACTCAGCACACAATTAGAAGGTTCAGGTATTATACTAAGCATGATTTATTCTTTATGAGAGAAACAATTATGATTAAATTTTCCCATGTGCAATTATAGCATTGGGCTTGAACTTTTAAACTTATCAATGTAAAGGAAGATTAGAGTATCTCAGTGCATAATTGTGTCCAGTTTTCAAGGGATCTGATTAATAAACTTTCTAACCTTACATACAATAATTAATGGATGTGTACTATCCAGCTTAAGTCTGGTGGAAAAAGAATCCTAGGATTCTTAAGCTGGGACCCCTTGGAAACATTTATTATATTTGTGTAATATTACAGAAACACTGATGAGTGAAAGCAGAATCCCTGTATTAGCAGGGACTTTGGAGATGATTTTATGTCCATTTGCTCATAGTGCACTGATATACATAAATGATACATCTTGCACAAGTGCACATATTTAGAAAGCGATAGAGCCTACTTTAAAATCAAATGCTGTGAATTCTATGTTAGTCCTCTAGGAATGTAGAGCAACTAAAAATACTTAAAACTGAGGGTCACACAGAAAAATTGAAACAAACTACAAAGTGTTTTTAGAAGTAATATCAAATAGAAAATGAGATTCCTTCTAGGAGTTTCCTATATTCAACTTTGCAGGTATCTGTAAACTGAAATAATATTACTCATAATAATTCTGAGTAAACATTTGGTAAGATGGTGGAAGACTAAATTCATTCCAGCTGTGCATAGTGATGAATGCCTTTAATTCTAGCACTAAGAAGGCAGAAGATGGCAGATTTCCATGAGTTTGAGGCCAATCTGGTCCACATGGTAAATTCCAGAACAACTAGGGCTACATAGAAAGTCCTGTCTCAAAAAGCAACAACAACTACAAAAATTCATTATATTCATGCATTTTCCTACATAGGTGAACTTAAGCTTTTGCCATTTAAGAAATATGTTCTTCTCCTTGACCAGTATTTTTGCTACTGTTGTTATTTGAGACAGGATCTCTTCGAGCTGAGGCTGGTATCAAATTCTGTATAGGTGAAGGATGACATTGAACTCCTGATTCTCCCTTCCCCCATAACCAATTCCTGGGATAACACAATCAGTTGAGTAAGGATTGGATAAAACCAGTTGTTATCTAAGCATGAGTTCCTTAGTTCGAATCTCCCAAATCTATAAATATATGTTGTGTGCTTATATACATTGTGAAAATACCAGAACTTCAATGTAGAGATGACAGACATAGCTAAGAGAATCCTCACTCCAGGGCCAGCTACCTAGGGATATACAGAAGAAAAACAACAAAGAGGCCTCATTTCAACTAGACAGAAAACAAAGACCAACATCTTTGCAAAGGTTGTTCTTTGCACGTGCACTTGAATTCCTGAACTCATGCATGAATGAACACACACACACACACACACACACACACACACACACACACACCAAAAGTTTTAAAATTCTAAAACAAGTGTCCTGAGAAAAATTGTATTAGCTTAACTCATTCACATTACTATAACAATTCAAAGATTTTGTATATTTATTAACAATTTGCATATTTATTATTACTATGTATTAGAGAGGAGGAGGGATGTATAGAAGGAAGGAGAGAAAGAGGGCAAGAGAGAGAGAAAGGGAGTGAGTGAGTGAGTGAGTGAGCAAATGTGCATGTCGCAGTGTTTGTGTGGAGGTCAGAGGACAACTTTCAGAAATCTATTCTCTCTTTCCACTGTGGGTTCTGGGGATCTATCTCTGGTCATCAAGCTTGAGTGACAAGTGCTTTCACCCAATAATCCACCTCTTTGGCTTCCAAATAAAACATCAAAAGAAGTTAATTGGTAAAGAGTGTATGTCATGGAATTCATTGTCAAATCATGATGGGATTTTAAAAGTATATTATTTTGAAAAAGTTCAAATTTGTAAATTTTCTTGGCAATTAACTTAAAATATCCCACATTTTTCTAGGCTTTGATTTGGCATTCATTGCCTATCCAGAAGCTCTAGCCCAACTCCCAGGTGGCCCATTTTGGTCCATATTATTTTTCTTCATGCTTTTAACATTGGGTCTGGATTCTCAATTTGCTTCTATTGGTAAGTAATACTTTTGGTATTAAATAGCTCTCTTTGATATTTTATTCCCATTTCCCTTATTTGAAAACATCCTGTTGTATTATCATAGTGTCTCCTTTTAGGCACTGTTACTAGAATACATTTTATGAGTTAGTTCAATTTAAAAATTAAATACATAAAAATGCAATATACTTAAATACTTGATACTAAAAAATCCAAACATTAATGCTTTAGTATAATTGCTTCAAATAAGTATTTTAGAGGGGGTCATTTTTGGTTCCTTTAGTCATTTTGTATTTGTTTCTCAATTCAATGTAAGCTATTCAAAGCCATGAAAAAAAATGGCTACCATTTTCTCTTTCCTGCCCTGTGCACCTGGGGACACTTCCCTGAACAACCTCATTTATCCCTGAAAACTTGTTTTTTTTTTTTTTTTTTTTTTTTGGCTTGAGAGAGTTTTAACAAAATTCTCAAAAAGAAATTTTCATTTTTTGTAGAGGCAATAATTTGGCATGTGGATGCATGCACACTCATGAATTATGAATGTATATATATATATATATATGTATATATATATATGTCCATAAGTAACATAGATTTAAGCATTTCATGGTATATATGCTATGTACCAAGACAAAAGCATCTATTTAATTGATAACATAGTGCCCTATTGATGGGTATTTTGATTCCTCTTTTAAAAACTCTATGCACTGCAGCTGGGAAGTAGTCCTAGTTGGAAGTTATTGCTGTTCAGCCATCATGACCTTAGTGTGATCTCCAATATCCTTATAATATCTGGGCAATGTGGCACACCCCTGTAATCCCAATGCTGGAGAGATGGAGACAGGAGCATCCCTGGGGCGGGTCCACTGACTAGCCAGTAGAGTCCATTTGTGAGCTATAGGTTCAGTGAAAAACTGTCTCAAAAAAGCCAAGGTGGAGAGCACTTGAAAAACAACAAATGAGATTGACCTCTGCCCACTTACATGGAACACACTTGAGCAATGCACTCCTACACATGTGCTTGTATAACACACACACACACACACACACACACACACACACACACACACACACACACTTCACACAATAAATGCATTCTTTTTATGTATGGTTCTGTGTATACAAAAGAAATTTCCTGAAGGTTTACAACTAGAAAATTTGAAACAAGTTCATTATTTTATTTTTATTGAGTATTTTATGCAATGTATTTAGAACAAATTAAAGCCCTACTCATCGCAGATCAACCTTCACTTCTAAATCCTTCCAGATTTCATGTCTTCTTTTTCTTCTTTAATAAGCCATTGAGTACAATTTGTTCTGCCCATATACATATTGTGAGCATGGATGACCCACCAACTGCCATATTTTACAGAAAACTGACTCTTACTTTCTAACTCACGGGGCTGGAATGATGATTGATTTGATCTTTTGCAGACAGCCATAGCTGCTGTGAGTTCATTTGTTCTGTCATGACCAAACCTTCCTGCCCTCTCTTCTGTGATGGTCCCTTAGCCTTGGTGTGTGTGTGTGTGTGTGCGAGCGCGCGCACGCACACTCCCATTTGTGGCTGAGCACACACACACACACACACACACACACACACACACACACACAATTCTCACACTGAAGGGATAACTCTTCATACATATGATTCCATATACACAAAAGGAATTTCCCCGAAAGCACACAACTAGATTATTTGAAACAATTTTTATATCATTGTCTTATATAACACATTTTCTTAGTTTATTCTGTTTATAAGACAAATTCAAGGTTCCTCTGGTTGATTTCCAAAGCCTTCAAAACTGTCAAATATGTTTATAATAAATCTTTTGGCTTATATATCTTTCTACTTTTAGATAAGTCCTGGTGTAGAAGACACTATTTGTCCCTCCTTTCCTCATTCCTCCCCTCCCCTTTTTTCCCATCTCCTCGTCTCTGCCCTTTTATCCCCCTTTCCTGTCTTCCTACTCCCATAGCCCACTTCATTCTCCTTTTTACTCTGCCTCCTCCTCCTCTTCCTTGTTCTGCAATCACTCTTCTTTCTCCCTCTCCCATCACCCTGTGTCTGCTGGAAACTAAACCTAGGCACTAAGAGAAAAGGCCTTGCCTGGCAGTGGTGTTGCAAGCCTTTAATCCAAGCAATTGGGAGACAGAGGAAGGCAGGTCTCTGTGAGTTAGAGGCCACCCTGTACTGAAAAGCAACATACAAAGCACACACACACACACACACACACACACACACACAAGCATGCACACACATACACACAGAAACAGAGAGAGAACCTTCTTGCCTTCTTGACTGTTAGAAAAGCATCAATCCCAGAGTATACTACCAGTTTATATGTGTAAATTTCATTAGTAGATATGAATTCTGTGACTAGTCTTACTCAGTTGAAATGTAACAACCCATTCCGCTTTCTCTAGAAACAATTACAACAACAATTCAAGATTTGTTTCCCAAAGCAATGAAACGCATGAGGGTTCCTATCACTTTGGGTTGCTGCTTGATTCTGTTTCTTCTTGGTCTCGTCTGTGTGACTCAGGTACAGTATAGCTTTTAACTTCTGTAGACAGGTATTAGTTGGAATACAGTTTTAAATAAAAATAGGCTAAGGTTCAAGGAGGTGTTTTGTGACAAGTCTAATTCTATTCAGGATGCTTTCCACATTTTGGCCATTTTCTCCTTTGTATATTTGCTAATACGTATTTTTCAGAGGAGGAGGCCCAATAATAACAATTTTGCAAGTAACAAATGGTTATAAACTGGATTTTTCTTGGTGGCTATTACAGAGATCATAGTATAGGATATAGTATGTAATATCTATATACTATAAATACTATAGATACTCATAGACACTATAGATACTATAAATAAAGACCCTATAGATACTATAGATACAGAGATCATAGCTATTATAGGCCATTTATATTAACTGTTCTAAATGCCTTCATTTTGTTAATGTTAGAAAAACATGTTTTTAGGCAATTAAACCCATATTTGAGTTTATACACAAAATATACTTTTCATATATTGTTTAAACATATTCTATTTAAATACTTGACAAAATTGAAGAAAATAGTTAAAATATTATTGTAAATAACTGATGTGAGGTTGGTTTTCTGTTTTCTGTTTGTTTTCTTGTAGGCTGGCATTTACTGGGTTCACTTGATTGATCATTTCTGTGCTGGATGGGGGATTCTGATTGTGGCTATCTTGGAAATTGCAGGAATCATCTGGATTTATGGTAAGTGATTATTGCAGATTTGTTTATAAGACTTATATAATATAATTGATTTCCTTTTCATTAAGATTATGTAATCATCAAATTTTAAGTACACATATAATAGCAAATTGTGACCTGTTGAGCAAAATGCATTATGAATGAAATGGAATTCCAGGTGTATGCTTCACTGTTGCTGTTTAGCAATGTGTTTAAATGAAGAAGGGTAATATGCATGACAATCTCCATTGAACCCAGTAAGAAAGGGCTCATAGTCTGAAATTGTTTTCTTTAGGAGGGAATAGATTCATTGAAGATATAGAAATGATGATTGGAGCAAAGAGATGGATATTCTGGCTCTGGTGGAGAACTTGCTGGTTTGTCATCACACCCATCCTGTTGTCTGTAAGTAACAATATACAATGAATTTGGTTCAGATAATATAATTCATATCTTTAGATGTTAGCAAGGAACTTGGAGAACAATTCCCATTGGGAAAATAAGTAAATAATTTGGGGGATAAGTAGCTTTCAAATTTGTAGTTTTTACTGGTGGTGTCTTCACAATGTCTGAATTAAAATGCTGTTGCAGTATTATTTTTGAGGCCATGGGTTGAACATTGCCCATTGGAGACAATAAAGAGCTCTCTATGGAATTAAATATATCAACAATTAAAAATGACCAATAGGATAAAAATATCAGTAGGATGAACAAAAGAAAATCATAAATTTACTCATCTGAAAGATATGGTGAGCCATTTCTTTTTTTGGTGCTCTTTTTTATTTTTATTTTATTTTATTATTTCAAATTAGGAACAAGCTTGCTTCAGATGTCAATCCCTTCTCCCTCTCCCTTCCCTCCCCCCAACATTCCACCTGCCCCTAGCCATTCCCCCTCCACTCCCCAAGCAGTGTAGGGCCCTCAAAAGGGTTCCCCAGAGTCTACCACATCATCCTGGGCCAGGCAAAGGCCCTTCCCCATGTGTCCAGGTCAAGAGAGCATCCCTTCATATGGGATGGGCTCTCAAAATCCCTTCTTTTTTTAAGACCCTACATATTTAATACAGTGCATTACCCCCGTACAAATGGAAAAAAATTAAGTTCAACATTCTTAGAACAATATGGTGAGCCACTTCTTAACTTCTCTGCCAGAAAGTACAAAGCCAGAGAACAACCAGATGATGTCTTTATCTTCTTACTTTTTATTATTTTGGCTTTGTGAGACATGTCTGTGTAGTACTGGTTGTCTTGGAACTTGCTCTGTAGATCAGACTGGCCTTGAACTCATAGAGATCTGCCTGTTTCTGCCTCCCAAGTGTGCCACTACTGCTCAGCCAGATGAGATCTTTAAATAATTATTATTTTAAAAAATAGAATTAAGATATTAATGTGTACTTTTTAATTGATGGTTGAGGTATTTATTATCTGAAATTACTAAAAGAAACTCACTTACATGCATAATGGTTTCTTAGGAGATGAGAAAAGCAAATGATGGCTTCTTGAATATCTTCGATACATAGATCTTCAAAGAACAGTCCAGTAGATTAGGTCCCTGAGTGCTAAAATTGAACAGTTCTCAATATGGAGAATTACTATGGCCCAAAGTTAAATCACACAGGTAGGGAGTATCAAAGTTTTGAAGATGTGTTGTTGCTATCATGACAGTCAAAGGATTTCCTAGAGAGCACCATGGAATAGTTACATTTGATTCACTTCCATGGCATATTATTTAATTGTTTTTAGATGTACTAGATTTGTGTTTAATGTTATGATATCACTTTTAGATAGTGAGTAGACTATATATGAAGAATCTAAACATTTGTATGCTTCATAGCCTTGCTAGAATGTCTTTGAAAGTGTCACTAAATATCATTGTCCTTATTTGAAAAGTTTTTGCAATAAAATAATCATCCTGTAAACTTAGAAAGTCTAAACAGACTTCTTAATTTCTTTTCTGACCCTGCTGGTGATTGCAACTAGGCCTTTCGTTATCTAAGGAAGAAGTCTACCACTGAGTGGTATTTCCTTCTTCATGATGGGATATTGTGATGTTTTTCCTTTCTGAGTCACTTATTTCACTTAGCACAATGATCTCCAATTCTACTTATTTTCCACAAATATAATTTCGCTTTTCTTTATAACTTAATAAAGCTCTATTGTTTATATTTACCACGAAAGATTACCAAGTATTAGAACACCCTTTCTATCTGGTTTTCTTTTATCTGTAGTCTGCTCTATGGAGGTGCGGGTTCAATGGAGTCTCTGGTCTTTCTTACCTTGTAGGCTTATCCTGAGCCAGTTCAGGTTCAAACATCCAGTAGTACTTCTTTCTTTTCAGGAGTTTCCCTCCTTTGTTTATCAGGGATCTCTGCTAGCTACACTTATCTTTGCATCCCATAGGCAGATTCAGCCGTGGACCCCAATCTCTAGTTTGTATACTCAAGGTGCTTAATGTTCACACCTTAAACTTGTGTGCTTTGAAATCCTACTAAGCTTCAAACTCCTTAGGGGATGTGTAGAAAGGGGTAGAAGATGAAAACCCAACTTGGCCTGATCCTCAGGAAGCTTTCCTCCTCTCCTACAGTGACCCAGGTGGCAGACAGCCATTGGGCTGTCTACTAAAACTTGGCTTAGGGCTGTAAGTGTCAGCAATTATCAAGTGGATGGGGTCTATTTTGTGACACTTTGGTGGTACTATTAAGTCTAAATGGTTTGTAGTCATATCCCTACCACATACGGGGAGTAACAAAATAGATTCCCTCACCATTACTGACACAGGATGAGTCACTGTTTCACCAAATGCTGTAAATAGATCCAAGACTTGTGAGAAATGCTGGCTTGTAATATAATTAGGATTGCCAGACTTTTTCATCAGAATTATGTGGTTTGCCACTTAGATTGGGCTTCTGTTTCTCTTCCCCACACTGGGTAGCTAAGTATAGCCCACTCCATTTCACCATGTCATCTTCTGCTTCTCTACATTTTTCAGTTGTTCTAGCACTTATTTTTTTTTAACCCACAGAGAGAGGAGTGAGGGAAAGCACTCTTGGTCAGAGGACAACATGTGGGAGTCAGTTCTCTCTTTTCACCATGTGGGTTCTAGGGATTGAACTCAAGTCCTCAATCTTGCCCATTAAGCAACCTTGATATAAGCCACCCTTTCTTTTTCAATTTTATGATAACACTCTAATCTCCCTCTCATTGGACTAGAGTACATTCATGACTAATCTACTCTTTTTATTTAATTACTATTCTAATTAACCACCTCATATGACACTGAAAAAAAACCTGCAACAGAGATTTCTCTCAGCTTCCCAAGTGATCCTCCAAAAGCTACAGATATGCTCGCAATAAATATATACCCCAGACTCATAGAAGTTAGACTCCCAATCTCTTGGGGAAGCACTTCTGGCACACTGTCTCCTTGGGTAAGAATCAAAATAGACTAAAGCAAAGAAATTAAACATATTATTAGTACTCCTTGAGTGCTGGTTGATAACAGCTTGTGTTTGTTTTTTTGGGATAGAGTATTACTATGTAGATCTGACTGGTCTGGCATTCATTATGTATATCAGGCTGTCCTTGAAAGTTCAAGTATCTGCTTCCTGAATGCTAAGATTAATGGATTGCCCCCATATGAGACCTGATGTGTAGCTTTTGAAAAATTAATTTTAGGTTAACAAATACATGAATCTTCCTATGTGTATATACATGTATTATTCCTGTGCCAGCTCCAACTGATTCTCTTCTTTTCCCATATGTAAGTGTGTTATGCATGCGTATTTGTGTATTTATATCAGTTTAGCAGTAAAATATATTTATTTTGGGAAAAGAATAGTGTAAATCAGAGATTAGCTCCCAGAGCACCTCCTAAATGCCTTACTTACTTCTAGAGAATTTTGGAAACAACCCTATGGAGGGCTACTGTCTCAGCCTAGATACACGGGGGAGGGCCTAGGTCCTGCCCCAAATGATGAGACAGACTTTGATGATCCCTCATGGGAGGCCTCACCCTCCCTGAGGAGTCGATGGGGGTGGGATGGGGGGTTGGTAGGGACAGGAGGGAGAGGGAACTTGGATTGGTATGTAAAATGAGTTTTTAAAATTTAAATAAAAATAATTTTAAAAAGAAAACTATCTAAAAATCATTTAAAGCAGTGTTTTTCAAAATTCCTAATGCTGTGACCCTTTAATTCCATTTCTTATGTTGTGCTGACCCCGAACCTTAAAATTATTTTCATTACTATCTCATAATTTTGCTACTGTTATGAATTGTATTGTAAATATGTTTTCCAATGGTATAAGGTGACCTCTATGAAAGGGTCTGTTGACAGTTGACTCCCAAGGGGTTGTGACCCACAGGTTGAGAAGTGATTATTGAATTTTTATCACCTTTGCTGAGGAAGGGTCGTCTATATTTCAGGCTGGTCTTGAAATCTGAATGTAGCTGAGCATTATTTTGAACTCCTGATCCTCCTGCCTCTGTCCTTTCAATGCTGAGATTTCAGATGAGTCTCACATTCCCCCAACCCCCCACCCCCGACTACTTGAACTTATCTCATTGAACTTTTTTGGTCAAGAGCCTAGGAGGGAATTGTGCTTGGGAAAACACATGCCAGTACTGTGTGTTTAAATTTGAGTTGGTGGGGTAATGTCTTGTGCAATGCATAATAAACAGTTGCTAAGGAAGGACAGAAATGTATCTCTTAAGTGTTCTTGTCCATTCTCACTGGAGTTTTAATATGTATGCTGGCAAGCTTATGGTATAGAATGAAGCATGCTAACAGTTCAGGCTCCTTGTATATGTACCCACAAAAGGGGTGATGAATAATGTAATTCTATCTCCTTGTATATGCATTAACAAGAGGGGTGTTGGATAAGGTAACTATTTTTATTTAGTTTTAAAAATAACTCTGTAATTCTCTGTGAGTTCGAGGACAGTCTGATCTATAGAGCAAGTTCTAGGACAACCTCAAAAAAAAAAAACCAAACCAAAACAAAACTCTATAATGCTTTCTATAGTGATTGTACTAATTTACATTCTGAGAAATAGCATGCAGTGGTACTCTTAGATCCGCACCCATGTAAATAATTCCACTATTGGATATCTTCAAAGATATGAAGTCAAAATGTTGTAAAACTTTGTATACTTCAGTGTTGACTAAAGCACTATTTAGTACAGCCAAGGAATGAAAATAGCCGAAGTGTTTGCTAAATGATGACTAGATGAAGCAAATGAGGAGCTTCGTACAGCTACCAGGCATGGGGGCTCACACTGGCAAAGAAAGCATTCAGAAAGTGAAAGCACAATAGCTTCTATGGTTTCAGAGCCAAACTGGGTTACAGTAAGTTCAAGATCATCCTGGGCCATAGAGTTAGACTATATAGCAAAAAAGAAGCAGACAAAAGTAAAAAAAAAAAAAAAAGCCAGTGTGGTACATGTATGCAGTGAACTCTGTTCAGCAATATAATGAATAAATCTTTACAATTTGGATCTGAATGGAAGGGAAGGATGTGAAGGGAGTAAGCCAGGCATAGTAAAAGTAATATGTCAGAAACTCACTCAGATGAGGAGCCTAAATAAGTTATCTAGTTGAAGTGAGACTAGAATGCCAATAATCAGAGGTCTTAAACATTGGAGGTGGGAGCTGAAGAGTAGATACTAAGTTATAGTTCAATTGGAGCAAAGAACTCTGCTACATAATTGCAGAGGAGGGAAAAATGGACCATAATATACTATATAATTTCAAACTTTATAATAAGAGAAAGAGTTATGAAAGTTGCCATAAAGGGTAAAGTTTGAGGCAGTAAGTATTTAGCCTGGTCTACAAACTATATAGTACGTTCACATACGAAAATATAATATGGTTCTAAACTTATGTCAATTTTATACTTTCAATTATCTGTTACAAAGGAAATGGGCAGGCACAGTTATAGACATCTTTAATCCCAGAACTCAAATGCCAGAAGAAGGAATATGTTTTTTGAGTTAAGGCCAGCCTGGTCTACATCCAGGCCAGCCAGGGATATACAGAAAACAAAAGAAAAAATAGGCTAGAGAGATGACTCACTGGGAAAGAGCACTGGCCACTCCTCCAAAAGAAACAGGTTTCATTCCGAGCATGTACACAACAGCTTACAACTGTAGCTCGAGTTACAAGGCATCTGTTGTCCTCTTCTGGTATCCATGGGCACCAGGCCTGCATACAGCACACAGACTACATGCAGGCAAAACATCCACACACATGAAATAATACAAAAGAAAAAGCATCAAAGGCTTAACAGTAAAACACACCTCATATTTATTTTATTTATGTATAATCAAGGATTTTGAATGTATGTTGAGTAAATAGATCTTTATGAGTAAGTGGAGGCTTTAAAGTTTTCAGAATTTCTTCAAAATAAAAATAGAAATTTGGTTCACATTGTATTGCTGTCTTCTAGCTTGTTATCCATTCTTCTTAGGTCCTTAATTATAATTTCTTTTTATAGTTTGATAAATTTCAAACCAAGACTCATTTATAACACCAACCTCAATCCTTTAGTCTAACTTGGTCTTTTTACTGCGTTGCTTTCTTAGGCCATTCTAGTCTGGTCACTGGTGAAATTTCACAGACCTAAGTATGCTGATATCCCTTACCCTAACTGGGGAGTTGCTCTAGGCTGGTGTATGATTATTTTCTGCATCGTTTGGATACCAATTACGGCGATCATAAAAATAGTTCAGGCTGAAGGAAACATCCTGCAGGTAAGCATATTCAATTCTTATTTTGTATAGACACTTGTGATAAAATGCAGATAAGAGTGTAGAAGAGATAAGAGAGCACCTGGGATGAAAATAATCACCCTTGCCTCTGAGTACTTATACACCCAATATTATCATGTTTCACATTATATTTTATATTACTATTATATGGTAATAAAATGATATATATGTGTATATGTGTATATATGAATTTGTGTATCTACTTATATTTTATTATAAGTTTTTTGTACAAGTTAGTTACTGTATCCTCAGGCCCTATTACACTCTTCGGTATGTAACAATTTTGATCTCTGTATTTGTGCAGTCATCCTTGTAGATGTCAAAAATCATATGACTCATTTGCTTCTTCTACATGTAATCTCTTTTGAATCCTCATCTGGGTATAATGAAAATCCTATGTGTATTTAAACTGATCTTAAATTATCTTGCATTCCTTACAGGCCTTGAATCATCTTTCTTGCAGAGGCCTAGGGTGATAGACTTAAATCTTCATACTAGAGCAATGACAAGATAGGCTTAGAAGACTTTATTTCAGTAAATTGCTATGTATATCAAAGAAAAGATATAAATAAATGGCTCAGAACCTGGAAGTCACTTATTTCAATTTTTTAATATAAAAAATTTATTTTTCATTCTACATACCAACCCCAGTTTCCCTCCCTCCCCTTTCCCCCACCACCCTTTTTTCACCCCCATCCATTCCTCAGAGGGGGGCTAGGCCTTCCTTGGGGAGTCAATGAAGTCTGGCATACCAAGTAGAGGCAGGACCCCCCCCCCCATATCAAGGCTGAAACAGGCATCTCACCATAGGGAATATGTTCCAAAATGTCAGTTCTTGCCCCAGGGATAAGTCCTGGTGCCACTGCCAGGGGGCCACCAAACAGATCAAGTCATATAACTGTCAGCCACATTCAGAGGGTCTAGTTAGGTCCCATGCAGGTTTCTCAGCTGTCAGTCCACAGCTTGGGTCAGCCGTCTCTGTGGTTTTCCATATTCCAGTGCACTAGACAAGGACTAAGATGAATTCAGGAAAGCTGCCTAGAGTGACAACATGGGCTCATATACCTTTCTTCTGAAATGATTATTTTTGGTTTAGTAGAATAATTCTATTAACAATTACAATTTATTTGACTACAATTTCTTGTTTGATGGCATTGTTTAGGCTATCACTTCTTTACTTTTCTGTGATTGCTATATCATTGTTGCTAGTAAAGGCACTTACAATAAAAGTGTAGTTTAATATTTGCTTTTAAAAACTGATAATAGCACTTAAATTCTAACACAAGATTTTGTTGTTGCATTTCAGCGTATCATAATATGCTGTAGACCAGCTTCTAACTGGGGTCCATACCTGGAAAAACATCGTGGGGAGAGATACAAAGACATGGCTGAGCCTGCAAAGGAGACTGATCATGAAATACCTACTATAAGTGGCAGTAGAAAACCAGAATAAGATGTCACTCTTGAAAATATCTGATTGTTATATAATGTGATTTTGTAGATTAGGGAATTTTTTAATTTATTGTGTGTCAATCAAGCAGGGAAATGTTCATGCCATGCTCAGTACAGAGTTGTAAGTACTTTTTTCACCCAATCAAAAATGAAATATAAAAATGTGAATTTATGAATGTTTAGTAATGTGCTTGTTTCCATTTAGGATTAGCTATTTGTTAATACATATACCAAGTTCTGTTTTACAATAACATTTGTAAATATTACTTTAATATTTTTTTTGTATACTGGTTTCCTGTGAAGTAACGATGCTTTGTACTTGGCAATTTAAAAGACGTTTGTTTCTGTAGTCTTCATATGCACTTTTCTTATTCATAGAAAGAGGAAACAATAAGTCGGTGTAGTTACAGACAAGTGTTACCCGATTGAAGCCTTATGTATAAAAGTCACAAATGGGGCTTGGAAAGATTGCTCAGTGGTTAAGACCTCTGGCAGAAGATGTAGGTTCTATTCTCAGCATCCTCCTGGTGACTAATACTGTCTGTAACACCAGTTCTAGGGCATCCAGTGTTTTCTTCTGACCCCCATGACACTGCGTTCTATGGTTTACATAAATGCAGGCAAAACATCCATATACAGAAAATAAAAATGAATCTCTTTTTTAAAAAAAATAAATGTCACAAGCATGTAGGGAGAGGGCTGTAAATGACATGAGGACTGCTTAATACCTGTGATTCAAATATGTCTAAACACTTTATCCACTTACTATGATTCAGATTTTATATGCAAACTTTGAAGTTATACTCTTTATTTGGAGTGAAATGAGACAAAAAATGTGGAACAGGTGGCCAGAAAGGGATAAATCTAGAATATGAAATATTGGAGTTTTGAGTATATCTTACCCTTCATAATGTCTTTATTCTTTAGGTTGTATTTGGAATAAAATCATGACTCATTTACTTTCTATAGAGTTTCAAAAAATCAGTACTTCATTACATTCTCTGAATTCCAGATTCAACTGCAGGTAGAATTTGGATGAAATTGTTACTGATCTGGCATTTTTGATAATGATATATGTCTAACAAATCAAGGGCAATAATCTTGTCTTTTATGGATTCATCCTTGACTAAAAGTAATAAAATATTCATATATTAATTGATGTTAATTAGTTGTTACTAATAAAAAGTTTATACTCTTATTTCATCCCAAATGATGACATCAACTATAATGGAAATTTTTTTCAAAAGCTGGCCAAAAAGAATTAAAGACTTGTATCACTACCTTCAAGTGTGAAAAAAAGATCTTAATCACCATCTTAATTCCTAATTTTGGCAAAACTTACATTGCAAGGAGGAAAATGACAGCTCTTCTTTTCATTATAAAGATTTTATACTAATAGTAAGCAGTCATCTACAAAATAAACAGCTCCATGTAATTCTTCTCACTTTGATTAAACTTGTAGACAATTGCAGTATTAGGCTGCAATCCATTAGATTTCAAACTTAAATGAAGATATCATTGCTTTTTTGTCAGCTATAAACTTTTGAAGTGCCCTGTGTTTTCTGTACTGTATGCTTGTACATCCCTCTTCTATAATGTATATTGGCCATGTAATTGAATCTTAAAATAAAAATGTAAGCAAAGCAGTAAGTGTCTGCAATCTGTATCTGATACGCCCACTCCTTTAAATAACATCGCTTTTGCAAGACACATAATCAGTTGAATCCCATAATGGTTTTAATCGTTATTGTCACTGTCATCATTCATTACTTGTACATTGGGATTTGTTATGATTTTTAATAACCGTATAGGCTTCTGACTAACTTGGTGTTCTCCTGTTTGTCACGTTGGTATTCAACTATTTTCATATTCAGAAAAATTTTCTGTTGATCCGAAGGTTTTCGAGTGGAGGCAGTCAAACTATCATGGGTGAACATGTTGACTGGAATGTACACTTTGTTGTTTCCAGAGGATGAAGCAGGGTTTCTCACTCGTCCTGAATGAGATGACATGGATGGTCTTTTATATGTTAGTAACTGTAAAAGAAATGTGATCGTTGTGGTTTATCAGAGCCTGGTAATTTCTGGATCTTACCTCATGTCAATTTAATTATAAAAAACCAACTGATTTACCCTAAGAGCTAGAGATTAAAAATGTTTTTAAGGATGGCCCTGATTCACAAGTATGTTTTTCTTATGTATAGACTGAGGGGAAAAAGCCATAGAAGTTCCCTTGTAATACCAATGTGCTATACATATAAATTTTCTGGGAAGTCCAGTAGTAGTCTCCACCCATGCCCTTGACTTTCATGTTAAAGTATTTCATTTGAAACTTTAAATATCAAGAGATCCCCATTTAGACCTGGAATAACTGACTATACATTAAGTTCCCACTTAGCAAGCTAATAAAAACAAAATCAAATAAATGGGATCATGGTGGCCACTCATGTAGTTGCCTGTAAAGGAAATTACACTTATGTAGTTTAATGGAGCCTTGGCAGAAGAAAAAGAAAACAGGATAAACAAGATCTTGGCTATGGGATGGGGAGGCCTAGAGTGCAATAGAAAAAAATGAAATAAGAAGAGGGATTGGTTCCTAAAATGAAATTGTGGTTTTAATTTAAGATATTTGGCCCACGTTGGATTCATTTTTGTTCCTGGTGAAAGGTAGGGAATACACTTCAAGATATAGGTATAGGCAGGAACCTTCTGACATGAGAAGTGGCAACAAGACAGGGAAGTGCCCCAAATATTAACAGATAGAACTATATGGAGTGGAAGTGTTTGTGCCAAAAAGTAAATTATCAGTGAGGCAATAGCTTGCAGAAGGGGAGGAAATCTTTTCCAGCTATATATGTCAAAGAGGGAACTAATTTCCAGATTTTACAAAGAACTTGCAAATTTAAGCTGCTAAAGTCTTCTGTGAATCAACAAACAGGCCAGTAGAATACATAGTTTCCACAAGAAGAGACACAAATGGCCAATAAACATTTTCAAAAGTAGTTCATATCCTTTACCACTAGGGAAATGCAAGTTAAAAAGACTTTGAGATTCCATCTCAGGCCAGTGAGAATGGCTCCCATCAAGAAAACAAATGAGAACAGAATTACCAAAGATGTAGGGAAAGAGTAACCCATATCCACTGCTGGTGGGCATGCAAACTAGTAAACTACAGAAATCAATATTAAGATTTCTCTAAAAATTAAAGTGCCATGTGACCTAGATGTGCATACTTCCAAAAGGACTCCATATCTTACCAAGAAATTACTGCACATTCATGAATTTTGTTCTCTATTCACAATAACTAAGAAATGGAACCAGCATACATGTCCACTAAGAAATAAATGGGTATTGAAAATTTGTTACATGTATACAACGAAATTTCACTCAGATGTAAGGAAAAATGAAATTTGCATGCAAGTGGATGTATCTAGAAGGTTTATTACTAACTAAAGTGATCCAAATTCTGAAAGACAAAAATAGCATGATCTGTCTCCCAAGCCGACTTTAGTATATAATCTGTACATGCATACCTGTAAATGGGTGTAAAGATAAGCAAAGTCCAAACATCTAGAAAGAACATAACAGACAGGAGGTAAAAGAAATTCGCTAGTGATGTAGAGGGAAGTAAAGAGAATACATGACAGAAAAGTTGAAAATGGGGGTGGGAAGGGGATATAAGAAGGTAGGCAGGGAAGGGAGGGAGATGAGGATGATGAAGAGAGAACCAAGGCGAACCAACTAACTGTAACTTGCTTTGTTTGAAAGTGCCATAATGATACTCAATACTTTTCAGGCTGATATAAAAAATAAAATAAATGGGCCTGTGGTGGCTTCATATATGGTTATCTGTAAAGGAAATTACACATGAGTCATTTATTACACTTAAGTAGTTTACTGCAGCCAGGCTAATTCCAAATTCTACCTCATGATAATCTAGTTAGACAAACTCACAGGTTCCCTGCTGCTAACACCTAGCAATTAGAGATATGCTCGAATGACCATAACTAACACTCCTGGCAATAGTGGATAAGTAGACTGAACTGGCCATCTCCTGTGATCAGATTGGTAACTACCCCAATTGTCATCAGCGGGTCTTCATCCAGCAACTGACAGATACAATTGCTGAGACCCACAGCCAAACATTAGGCCCAGCTCAGGGAATCCTGCTGAAGAGAGGGAGGAAGGATTGTAGGAACCAGAGGGTCAAGAACATGACAAGAAAAACAACAGAAACAACTAACCTGGCTCATGGGAACTCACAGAGTCTGAACCAACAACTAGGGAATCTGCATGGGAATGAACGCACTTGTCTCCTCATTCCTGTCTCAGACCTCAAGGGCCGCTCACTGGTCTGTCTAACAGTGATTGACAGGTGTCCACAGCTTCCAGCTACCTATGAAGGCTTCACTCAGGCCGTGGCTGTGGAGAATGAATGCCGCAGTGACGCGACAATAGACCTAGGCCCTCTGCATACATGTGACCATTGTGACGTTTGGTCAAGTTGTGGAACTTCTGGCAATGGGAACAGGGCTGTTCCTGGTGCTTTGGCTGGCTCTTGGAAACCTATTCCTTATACTGGATTGCCTTGCCTTAATACAAGGGGAGGTGCTTAGCTTTACCACAACTTGATATGCTCTGCTGTGCTTTGCTTATACCCATGGGAGGCCTGTTCCTTTCTGAAAAGAGAGAATGGATTGAGGGGTGGGGGGCAGAGAGGAGGTGGGGGAGCCAATGGGAGAAGAGGAGGGAGGGGAAACTGTGGTCTCGGAGTCAAATAAATACATTAATTAAACAAAGAAATATGTTGAAAGGAAACTGATTCACAAGTGTGTTTTGTGTAGGTCCAGATTCAAGGAAAAATACAGAGGTCACCTTGCAAAGCCAAAGTGCCTTGTTTTTGTCTTGGGCAGTATGGTAGTAGCCTCCGCTGTCACTAATCCTATGTGAAAACATGTCACTTAGGACTTTAAACACAGGGCACTCGAGTGTAGAGAAGAAATAATTGTGAGTCCCCATAAAGTTCCCAGGGGGACGGTGTAGGAGGCAATGGGTGAAGCTAAGGAAGAAAAGGGGCCAATTTTTAACAGGAGACGGTGATGGTAGTGAACCGGCACTTACAGCTCTCCTGTTCTCTTGTGGTTAGTGAGAGGTTCCCTGGAAAGTTGATCTAATCATTAGTGACCTATGTCTATCTTCTAACTGACCGCAACTATTGAATACAATGGCGGAGGGAGGGATGGGGGTGAGGGGAGGGAGAGGGAGAAGGGACTTTCATGTGAAACAAGTAAAACAAAAAGAATACAACAGCGCGAGCTTGGGAAACTCTTGTGCGAGACAACCAATGCCAGGACTCTATAGAGACAGCAAGTGGCAATTGATGCTCTCCCCTTATTTCCTTTCCTCTTTCTATGGTCTTCCAATCATATGCCCATCCACATACTCAGCTAGTTTAATCTTAGGGCATTCTAATCTTAGTCGGCTTACCTGGTATAGCATTTTCATTCCATAAAGAACAAAAGTGACTATAACACTGATCACAACGATTAATACCATGTTGTTCATGGCCACTCGCTGGTGCCCGCCTCAGCAGGCACCAGGCAGAGGGCCCAACAGCAGCTGAATCTAGCAGTAAGCTGGCAGAGTCTAGGATCAAGGATCCCTCTTCCTTACACCGCTGCCCCGCTGTGGTGATAACTGACTGGAGCTGTCTGCTGCCCTGCCTTATATGCTGCTGGTGACGTCAGCACTCCTTATTGTGACCCCCATTCTGGCGGAACCATTCTGGCCAGCAGGAAGGGGATACGCCCTGGGCACTGCCTGATTGGCTACAGGATCCGGTCGTTAGGCTGGAAAGAAAGAGAGAACAGGGATGGGATTTCATTAGAACTATGCTGAGTTGATAAACAGATCTATCAAATGTGTGAAGTAAAAAAATATTCATCCCTTCCTTTGCTCTTTAAAAATGCTTGCCTTTGCTGCACCCTCCATCAATCACTTGAAGAGCAAGCTTTTTTTTTTTTTAACAGAAAACACTCCATGTTCAATGAGTTGTGTGGATGTTAGCCTCAGCAATGAGGCCCTATTGTCAATTTGCAGAGAGCAACCCACTCATTTAGGGACAGCCTGAGATGTGTGGGGAATTTTCATGGGACCCCTCGACCAACAACTCGATTGAATTCAACCCAGATCCACCATTGGAAGCCTTACCTAGCTGATAGATTAGGCCAGTTGATACTCTATATCCCCCATTACCACGAATCCTCATTAGGATCACCTTCACAAATTCAAGGAAGTTTCCACTGCACAAGGTTTCCACACCACCCCTCAGGGGCTCCCCCAGCATCTCTCCCCACACTCTCTCACCCAATACCTCCTCACCTAATCACCCCTTCTGTCCCCATCTTGGCCCAGTCTGCTAGTAAAATGTACTCTGTTTCCCTCTCCCAGAGAGATCCATACATCCCAATGGTGGCTCAGCTTGTGGAAGTGTCCATACAATGATTGGTCTAACTTGAAGCCCATGCCATGACAGGGACCCCATGCCCCACTTTGTCTGGATGGCCAAGAACAGAAAGCTAGACGGCCCAGAGACCCAGGGTAGAACCAAACATGACTTGCAAAAGTATCAATAAAAGTATTCTTTAAAATATTCTTCTAGCTGGGCGGTGGTGGCACACACTCCGGAGCACTCCGGAGGCAGATCTCAGCCTGGACTACAAGAGCTAGTTCCAGGAGAGCCTCCAAAGCCACAGAGAAACCCTGTCTCGACCCCCCTACCCCAAATATTTTTCTATACTCAGCTTGGGGTCTAGTTCAGTCATTATCAGGGAGGCTTCCTCCAGCAGTAGATGTAGCAGATGGAGAGACCCACATCTAGATATTAGGTGGAGCTCAGTGAACCCCACAGAAGAGGGAGAGGAAGGTGTGTAGGAGCCAGAGGGGTCGAGGACAACAGGGAACTATGGCCCACAGAATCAACTAAACAGGGATCATGGGGGCTCACAGAGACTGAAGCAGCCATCACAGAGCCTGCATGGATCTGTGCATACACCCTGTGGTTATTTAGCTTGGATATTTTGTGGAACTCCTAACAGTGGGAGTGACTCTTTTGCCTGATCTTAGGACCCTTTCTCTCCTACTGGGTTGCATTGCCCAGCCTTGATATGAGGGTTTGTGCCTAGCCTTACTGTCAACCTGTCCATTTTTGTGCCAATACCAAGCTGTTTTCAGGACTGTGGCTCTATAATAGAGCTTGAAGTCAGGGATGGCGATGCCTCCGTAAGTTTCTTTATTGTACAGGGCTGTTTCGGCTATTCTGGGTTTTTGTTTTTTCCATATGAAGCTGAGTACTGCTCTTTCAAGGCCTGTGAAGAATTGAGTTGGGATTTTGATGGGGATTGCATTGAATCTGTAGATTGCTTTTGGCAAGATTGCCATTTTTACTATGTTGATCCCACCTATCCAAGAGCACGGAAGATCTTTCCATTTTCTGGTATATTCTTTAATTTCTTTCTTTAAAGACTCAAAGTTCTTACTATACAGGTCTTTCTCAGTTTTGGTTAGTGTTACCCCAAGATATTTTATTTTGTTAGTTGCTATTGTAAAGGGTGATATTTCTCTGATTTCTTTCTCAGCACATTTATCTTCTGTAAAAACTAGGGCTACTGATTTTTTTTTGAGTTAATCTTGTATCCTGCCACATTGCTGAAGGTGTTTATCAGCTGTAGTAGTTCCCTTGTTGAGTTTTTTGGGTCACTTATATAAAATATCATATCATTTGCAAATAGTGAATGTTTGACTTCTTCCTTTCCAATATGTATCCCCTTGATCTCCTTTTGTTGTCTTATTGCTTTAGCTAGTATTTCAAGTACAATATTGAAGAGCTATGGAGAGAGTGGACAGCCTTGTCTTGTTCCTGATTTTAGAGGAATAGCCTTGAGTTTCTCTCCATTTAGTTTGATTTTGGCTGTTGGTTTGTTGTATATTGCTTTTATCATGTTTAGATATGTTCCTGTTGTACATGATCTCTCCAAGACCTTTATCATGAAGGGATGTTGGATTTTGTCAAAGGCCTTTTCAGCATCTAGTGAGATGATCATGTGGTTTTTCTTCTTCAGTTGGTTTTTTATGGTGGATTACATTGATGGACTTTCGTATGTTGAACCATCTCTGCATTCCTGGGATAAAGCCAACTTGATCATGGTGGATGATTTCTCTGATGTGTTTTTGGATTTGATTTGCCAGTATTTTGTTGAGTATCTTTGTGTTGATGTTCATGAGGGATACTGGTCTGTAATTCTCTTTTTTTCGTTTTGTCTTTGTGTGGCTTGGGTACCAAGGTAATTACAGCCTCATAGAAAGAGCTTGGCATTGTTGATTCTGCTTATATTGTGTGTAAAAATTTGAGGAGTACTGGTATTAGCCCTCCTTTGAATTTATGGTAGAATTCTGCAGTGAATCCATCTGGGCCTGGGATTTTTTTTTGTTGGTAGATTTTTGATGACTGTTTCTATTTCATTAGGGGTTATAGGTCTGTTTAAGTTGCTTATATGTTCTTGATTTAATTTTGGTAATTGATATCATAAAATTGTCCATTTCCTTTAGATTTTCAAATGTTGTGGAGTACTGGTTTTCAAAGTATGACCTGAAGATTCTCTGGATTTCTTCAGTGTCCATTGTTATGTCCCCCTTTTCACTTCTGATTTTGTTAATTAGCATGATCTCTCTCTCTGCCTTTTGGTTAGCTTGGATAAAGGTTTGTCTATCTTGTTGACTTTCTTGAAGAACCAACTCTTTGTTTCATTGAGTCTTTGTAGTGTTTTCCTAGTAGAAAACACATTGATTTTAGCCTTCAGTTTGATTATTTCCTGGCGTCTACTCCTCCAGGGAGTATTTGCTTCCTTTTGTTTTAGAGCTTTCAGTTGCACTATTAATTCTCTAGTGTGACTATTCTCCGGTTTCTTCGTGTGTGCATTTAGTGCTCTGAACTTTCCTCTTAGCACTGCTTTCAAAGTGTCCCATAGGTTTGAGCATGTTGTGTCTTCATTCTCATTGAATTCTAGGAAGTCTTTAATATCTTTTTTATTTCTTCCTTGATGCAGGAATGGTGTAATTGCTCATTATTTAATTTCAATGAGTTTGTAGGGTTTCTGCAATTTGTGTTGTTGTTGAATTCTAACTTTAAAGCATGGTGTTCTGATAAGATACAGGGGGTTATTACAATTTTTTGTGTTCTGATAAGATACAGGGGGTTATTACAATTTTTCTTGTATCTGTGTAGGTTTGCTCTGTTGCCTAGTATGTGGTCAATTTTAGAGAAGGTTCTATGTGGCACTGAGAAGAAGGTATGTTTTTTTGTGTTTGGACAGAATGCTCTATAGATGTCTGTTAATCCCAATTGGGTCATAATTTCTGTTAGTTCTTTTGTTTCTTTGTTAAGTTTCTGTCTGGTTGTCCTATCCAGTGGTGAGAGTGGGGTGTTGAAGTCTCCTACTATAAGTGTGTGAAGGTTTTTCTGTGCCTTGAGTTTTAGTAATGTTTCTTTTAGGAATGTGGGTGCCTTTGTATTTGGGGCGTAGATGTTCAGGATTGAGAGGTCATCTTGATGGACTTTTCCTGTGATGAGTATGATGTACCCTTCTTCATCTCTTTTGATTGATTTTATTTTGAAGTCTAATTTGCTAGATATTAGGATAGCTACACCAGCTTGTTTCTTGGGCCCATTTGATTGGAAAATCTTTTCCCAACCCTTTACTCTGAGGTACCATCTGTCTTTGAAGTTGAGATGTGTTTCTTTTATTCAGCAGAAGGATGGATTTTGTCTTCGTATCATTCTGTTAGCCTGTATCTTTTTATAAGGAAGTTAAGACCATTGACATTGACTGATGTTAATGACCAGTGATTGTTATTCTTGGTTTTTTTTTTTGGATTTGTTGTTGGTAGTGTTATTATGTGTGGATTTCCCCCCTCTTTTATTTTAACGTTTGGTAAAATAGGATTTTCTATTGCCTATGGGTTTTTGAGTGTAGTTATCTCTGTTGAGTTAGGGCTTTAAGTGTTTTTCTTGTCTCCTCTTTAATCGTCTCTATCATCTTCATAAGATAATTTTTGAGGTCTATCTCTTCTTCATCCTCTACGTTGGGCTTTTCAGTTCTTGCTGGTGTGGCGTCCCTAGATTCTGGTGGTCTCATATTGATCTTTCTGTTGTTGAGTATGTTCTTACTCTGTCTTCTTCCCATCCCTTTTTCCAGTGGGTGCAGTTGGGGTCTCTCCCTCTCTCAGGTAGCACGTTGAGGGCTCAGGCTCTGGCGGCAGCGGGATGGCAGAGGGTGGTGGGTGAACAAGGGTGAGGTGTGTCTGGACTCAGGGTGGGCCTTCTGGTCTGGGAAGGTCTACTCTTGTCCAGGTGGGCTCAGGCAGAAGCGAGCAGGGGGTTGATGGGGGAGTTTGGGGGGCAGAGCAGCGCCCAGACTCACCTGAGGCTCAGGTGCCTGCTGCAGGACAGAGGGTGGAGCGTAGACAGGGCCTATTTTTTTCTTAATACATAATTTTCAGTGGACCATGTCTTTTGGCACTTTAAATATATTATCTCAGTATCTTCTAGTCTTTGAGGTACCGACTGAGAAATAAACTTTCTGGGGCATTTGCATATAATGCCCGATACTTTTACAATCCTCTGTATTTTGTTTTCAAAAATGTTATTGTAATGAATTTGTATGTGTATCTTTTGCTTTGTTCTACTTCATAATCATTCAAGTTGGGGACTTGCAAATTTGTATATTTTCTTTAATCTGGAAGTTTCCTGTCATCATTTCTTCAAACAGTTTTCCTACTCCTTGTGTTCCTGTCTTATTTTGGATCCCTTGAATGTGTACCACAAATGTATTGGGTTCTGTGTGTGGTTTTTGAAAAAACTTTACTTTTCAGGCTTGATAATCTCAAGTGCTGTCAACTTTGCTGAAACATTTGCCGTTGCTTGATGGCGACTTTTCCCATTTCTAGGCACAGATTAAGTATTATCTTACATGCCCAAAAGGAAGTAATGGTGCTTTTCAGAGTTCATTTGGTGACCATTCTTTGAGTTTCTAACAATGTGAATTCAACTTGATAACTCCATGTAATGTGTGGTTTCCCAAGTATCTATTCCTTAAGAAAGCATTTAGCGATGTTCTCATTCTTTCTCTCAGGTTAAGATGATATGTAAATGTCAGAAACCTTGAAAAATGTGAGATATTTTTCATATATTGAATCACACAAAACATACAAATATCACAGAGAACTTCATTAATCTAAAAAATACCTCAAAGGGTGGCAAGATGGCTCATTTGTTAAGAGCATTTGTTCCTGTTTCAGAGGATGTATGTTTGAGTCCAAGCATTCATATGGTGGTTCACAAACATCTGTAACCTCCACTTCCAGGGAATATGATGACCTCTTTTCACCTCTGTGAGCAATCAGCATGCAAGTGGTGCACAGAAATATGAGCAGGGAAATCACTGATACACATAAATAATATTCAAAGCATGTTAGAAGGAATGTGTTTCTCTTCCTCCTGGCTGCCTAGCTTTTTTGTAAGGGCTATACAGGCTATTGAGGGAGAAAAGTTATCAATGGTCTTACCCAGTGCTGGACCCTCCATGCTACAACATGTGACTATTATGGGTAACTAAATTTGATAGGATCTGAGGCTTGAACTACAGGAGGGATTATTTTTTTTGACTAGTACTATAATTCTGGTCAAAATCCCATGGCTGGGGAAATCTTAGTGGTCCTAGGCTAGAGCCTGCTATCCTATTTTGCGAAACAGTCATATTGTCTTCTAAATATTCATGTTTATACCCATAGACCTGCTTCCATCCTTGGCCAGAGAAGCTGCCCTTTGCAGTTAGCAGCAGTCAATGCTGAAATACATAACTGTTCAAAGTGTGGAGAATAAGAGATTAAATGTTCAGCTTAAAATGTGACATCTTCTTCATTCCTCGCCCATGACCAGGCCTCAGGGGCAAAGAATGTAAGAGCTGGAACATGAGAAAGGGTATTATTAAATGTGAATTTCTGGACATGATATGGATGTTGTACTCATGAATTCATAAGAGCTATGCACAAGATCAGTCAAGCCAAAATTTCAGCAAAGATGACGGAGGAGTTCTCTGGGTCCTATTGCTTACTGAAAAGCTGTTGGCAGTTCAAACTGCTATGAGGGAGGAGCTCCTTGGGACCTATTCCTTACCAAGGAGCTGTTGCCCATTGAAGCTGCTATGGGGGAGTGCTTTTCAGTTCCCATCCCTTACTGAGGACCTGATGGCATTTGAATCTGTGGGGGTGGGAGAGTCATTCTTAAAAAAATATGGCCACTGATAGTTTTTTCATGCTCTCATGAAGTGCTTCTCAACCTGGAGGTCATGACCCCTTGGTGGTAGAAGGATTCTTTCACAAGGATCACACAGCAGGTAATATGCATATCACATATTTACATTACAGTTCATAACAGTAGCAAGATGACAGTTATGAAGCAGCAATGAAAATAATTTCGTGGTTGGGGATCACCACAGCATGAGAAAGTATATGAAATGGTCACAGCATTAGGAAGATTGAGAACCAATACTCCAGGGCGTGGCCACACACTCACACACATATGAGAAGCACTAATTGTACTTAATGGATTATAAAGAGACAGCATGAAATTGGTAGGGGACTGACTTGGAGAAACTTGGGGATTTGGAATGGGAAATTGGGGTGACATGTAAGTATGCATGAAATTCCCAAGAATTGCAAAGATGGCTCAGTGGTGATGAACACTGGCTACTCTGCATAGGACCCAGATTTCATTCCCAACATGCACATTGTGGCTACAACTATCTTTAACTCCAATTCCAGAGGATCTCACATTTCCTTCTTGCCTGCATGGGCACCAGGTACCGAATTGGTAAACATTCAGACTTGCAGGTAAATACTCATACACGTAAAATAAAGCTTTTAAAAATAAATAATATGCTATGCCTGATATTGTGGATATTAGAAGAGAATAAGGTAAGGGTAATGCAAAAGGGATGTATCTGTACCATTTTCACATAAACACACACACAAATGGAAAGATATTCCGTGTTCATGGATTAGAAGACTTTGTATTGTTAAAATATCCATACTTCACAGGCCAATCCATAGAATAAATAAAAAAATTCCAAGAACATTTTTCATACAAAAGTGAAAACAGCCTAAAGTTCATATGAATTCAGAGAAGACCCCAGATATTGATAGTGATTTTGAGAAGAGAGAAGAACTGAAAGAATCATACTTACTCATTTCAAGCTATAATACAAAGGTACCATAATTAAAACAGAATGGCAGAATGGCATAACAATAGACTCAGGGACCAATGTCTTTTCCTCATGTTTTACTGGTGACAGAACTCTCTTGATATTCACCTGTCATTTTTTTAACTCCTTTGTAAAATGCAGTGAATATATTGCTGGTTGTAGATACTAAGTATCTCCTAAGCTTAAGACCTCCTCTGTCTTCTTTTTAAAATTATTACTTTATGTAGTTATTTCATGTATGTGAGTGTTTGCCTGTATATACGTAAGTGCACCACATGTGTACCTGGTACCTGTGGAGGCCAGAAGCGTGTCTGAACCTCCGTGACTGGAGTTACAGGTAGGTAGGCTTTATATGGGTACTTAGGGCCAAACTTAGTTCATCTGGAAGAGCAGCCAGTGTTCTCAATCACTGAGCATTGTAGTTATTTTTTTCCTTTTGTTTTCCTCTTTGGGGGCCTGCTACCTAGCTTCCAAAATAAATACTCAGAGACTTACTCTTACTAATGTATTCCCAGCCTTAGCTGGGCTTGTTTCTGGACAGCTTTTCTAACTTAAATTATCCTGTTTCTCTTTAACCACATTTTTCCTCTGGGCCTTTTATCATTATCCCCTTCCTTCCTTCCTTCCTTCCTTCCTTCCTTCCTTCCTTCCTTCCTTCCTTCCTTCCTTCCTTCCTTTCTTTCTTTCTTTCTTACCCCATAGCTGGCCCCTGGTGTTCTCTCCTTTTCTTCTTCTTGCTCCTCGCCCTTCTCTAGATTTCTCATCCTATTTATTTTCTCTTCCTTGAAGCCCCATTTATCCTTTCTCCTGCCTAGCTACTGGTCATTCAACTCTTTATTAGACCAATCAGGTATTTTAGGCAGGCAAAGTAACACAGCTTCACAGAGTTAAACAAATGCAACACACCTTTGTATCATTAAACAAATGTTCCATAGCATTGAAAATGTAACACATCTTAAGCTAGTATTCCACAACAGAATATCATCCAGTTCCTATTTCTGTCTTTTGAAAGAGGGAAATTTTAGTCTGTGCTTCCAAATTGTCATTCTCCAATAACTAAATGGTATTATATGATTAGAAAAATACAATATCCCACAGTTTCATCAAATTACAATGTTATGTGGTTTCTTATAAATACAGCTGTATGTGAGTAAAATTTACTACCATTTGAATTGCTGCTCCTTTAATGGAGGAGCTTTTAGGATATATTAGGATATATTTTTGCTACTTTAAGAAATGTTCTCAGAATGAAGCCCAGGCTAGCCTAGAACTTGAGCCTTATGCTTATGATTGAAAGTTCTTTCTTTTTGCAGTGATGGGAATTGAACCTAGAATGTTGCTCAAGGGAGACAAGTACCATATTATATATAGACTGCATCTCCAGCTCCAACTTGGTGGGATGTAAAATATTGCCCATGTATCTACTAGGACCTTTCTTTCCTCCTGGCTAAAAATTCTCTTTCCTTAGATGCTATTATGAAGGAAAGGACTACATTCCTGAATTACCCTGGAGTGGCCATATATTGTCCTTTACTTTTACTCGATTTTTCTCTCACAGGTCTATTCATTTCAGAACAATACCTACCTAAGTCATTTTCACAAATCTTTCTTGGATGGGCCAGCTTTTCTATAACAGTAATGAATAAATAACTTTTCAGTATAGAAAGCATCAGTAGGTCAATTTGCCTGACACCTTAGCTGTTTTTACTACTTTAAAATATTAGAATTATTATCAATATTAAAATAATTAATCTTAAAATATTTAATTATTCATACTTATTAATGCTCAGCCTTAGTTCAGCTTATTTCTGGCCAAGTTTGGCTGCTGAGCTAGTGAGGTTGTTTGAGACAAGGATAGATAATGCTGTGTTGTTTACCAAAGTGGCCAATTCCTTTTCTAGCCCTTCTGTAAATATCGAGTATATGAGGCATCACTTTTGCCATCCTCAGAGTTCTCCGGAAGAATTATTGAGTAGTGTTTGAATATTTTGCTATTTATTTATTTATTATTTAATCAATTGTGTACATGCATGTGCATATGCCAGCCAATTTGCTCTACCCGCTACTTGAGTTTCAGAGATTGATCTCAGGTTGTCTCACTTGGTAGCAGGCAAATTCACACACTGGCCCCATTTAAAGATTTTTAAATGTCTGAACTAGGGCCCGGAGCAATGACTCAGCTGTTAGGAGCACTAGCTGCCCTTGCAGAGGGCCAGGGTTCAATTCCCAGCACAAACATAGTGGCTCCCAGTTGTCTGTAACTCCAGTCCCGGGGGTATCTGAAGCCATTTTCTGACCTCTGACCCTTGCCAGCACTAGGTATGCACAGAGTATACAGACATACATGTGGGCAAAAGACTCATGTGCATAAAACAATCAATGGACATCTACAAGTTGGTTATAGTTTCTCTTGGCCTTATCTTACAGTCTTTCTGGTCTCATTAATAGCCTCTGGGAATATTTTTTTGGCACCACAGTGCAGAGTATCTTATCTTAGTGTTTTGTAGGCATTTTTACCATTCACATATATTTTTGTTAAAGTATTTTTGGTCTTTCTTCAATTTCCTAAATGGAGCTATCCCTAAGCATTGTTTCCTGAAGCCAATAACTAAGTCAGCAACTCATTGCTCATGAGTCAGAAAGATGTTCCTATCTATCTTGGAAAAACACAAGCAGCAGGTTCTGTTCAAATCAGAAAACCCCATAAACAACACTTGTAGCCACTCTTTTGTTTAGATAGCATAGCCAGTACAAGGCTGTCCTGTCCCTTTAGGTTTTATCTTAAATAAGATAATAATAATCTTTCCCTTTTATATGAAACTTCACCTTTCGTAAATGCTAGAGAGGAGAGTGGGAGGGGATTGTGACAGAGTAGGATGCTCAAATTGTTTTTGTGAAGAAGGCAAGACCAGAGGATAGATGGGAGCAGGAATTTGAGAAAATTAGTATTTATCTTTAGTTTTTATTCAACCTCTAAATTTGTAAAATAAATTTTCTAGTTCTAACATCTTTGTAAACTTTTGGTAATCTTCAAAACAAAGTTTTTATAAGTTAACATTTCTATCATTTTCTTAGATGCTATAAAATTTCAATCAAAGTATACTTTCTCTTAATCATTTTCTGATTTATTGCTCATGACTTCTAGCTTAGTGCTTAAAATAAATAATTCAGGAATATCAAATATTTGGCTCCAAAATTTTCAGTGCAAACCATGGCTTTCGGTCCAGAGATAACAAGAGATAGTTTATTCTGAGTCAAATATGAGTGAGCATGGCCCAGCAACTGAATCATGTTTCACTGTGGAAAACTTTTTGCCACACAACAAGAGAAAAGTCATAAATCAATGTATTTACCAAATACATTGTGGAGATACAGGCATGTCGGCTGCAGTGGAGAGGAAAATATCTTTTATAGGTTTCATATGTGTCTTAGTTACTTTTCTGTTTTTCGTAACAACTTAAGGTTTATTTTGGCTCAATGTTCAAGGTACAATTCCTTGTGGTAGAGAAGCTAAGGCATCAGGAGTTTGAAGCAATTGGTCACAATGCATTGCAGTCTGGAATGCAGAGGGTGATGAACTCTGGTACTCAGCTAGATTTCCTCCTTTGATGCAGCACAGGAACTGTTGCTGTCCAGTTTTAGGATGACTCTTCAACCCAATTAATGTAATTCCTGACCTAAATTCCCAAAGGTTAAATAATCTCTTTCAGGTGTGCACTTGCATCCTTCAACAACTTGAAAATCATTGCTAATTGATCACAGTAAGCTATAACTCCCTTAAGTTTAGAATTTCAAATGTGAAAAAAAACTTAAAATTAAGGAAAAGTTAATGTGCAAGGAGGGTAGAATTTATTGTGGACTGGAAAGATTTTAAAGATTGGGGGTGTTCTGCTTTGCTTTCTGATGCTGTGGTAAACACCACATCCAAACTCAACTTGTTGAAGGAAGGGTTTATTTCAGCTTACAGTTTCTATTCTACCATAAAGGGAAGTCAGGGCAGGAACTCAAGGCAAGAACAGAAGCAAAGGCTAGAGAGGAATTAATTTACTGGCTTGCTCCCAATAACCTTCTCAGCTACATTCCTTATACAAACCAGGGCCACATGACCAGAGATGGCACCACTCAACAGTGATCTGGGCCCTCCTACATCAAATAAGCAATTGAGAATATGTCCCACAGACACACCCACAGGACAACCCAATAGAGGCAAAATTGAGGTTCCCTCTTCCCAGTTGTGTCAAGCACAGGACGAAAAGGGAGGAAGGTGGGTCAGATAGACAGAACTGTATGAAAATATCACAATGAAGTCATTAACATGCAAAGCTGATGTCTATTAGTAGAAAAATATATTAAATAATGATAAAATAAAATATGCATGCAGGGAATATATGTGGTGATTGAATTTCTACTCATGAATTAATATCCATACCACCACAGAGATTTATTATTTTAGTAATATTAAGAGCAAACACTTATATAAAAACTTAATTTTACCTTTCATTGCTGATTAGATACATTGCTATAGTGTTTTCTCAACTATATTTCTTATTTCATGTGAATAATAGTTTTCTACTAGGATATTCATGTTTAATCTGAGTTTCAGTCTATTTCCACACTTGCAAATTCCTATAGCAACAACACAGTGTTTTAAAACATGTTTCTTTAATACGTTTTATAGTGCATTTCAGAAGTTTGCTTAGTAATAATAATATTTGGTTGGTTACAAATGTTGGTAACTAGCTATCAAAGAGTGTAAAGATAGTCCAATGTAATTTTTCTTTTGATCTGCAACACTCCTTCTCTCCACAGTCATAATGTTCTTGTAAAAAATAAGTATGCTGAATTTTAAACACAGATGTGGCTTATTCTGAGAAATTCGATTCATAGTTCTTCCTTTTGTCCAAGTACACTTTTTAAAAAGATGCATTTACTTTAAATGTATGGGTATTTTTCCTGAATGTATGTATGTGAACCATGTATGTGCCTGGTGTCATAGAGGTTAGAAAATAGTATCAAATTCCCTTGAACAGTAGTTACAGGATGAATGTGAGCCACCATGTCGATGCTGGGAATTGAACCCAGGTCCTCTAAAAGAGCAGAAAGAACTCTAAATCACAGAGCCATCTCTCCAGCTCTGAGAATCATGTTTTGTGCTTGAGGGAACCAAAATATGTATATGGAAAATTTATTCATAAAATCTCATAAAGAGGAGATTGTATTTTCAGGAAAGTAGTCTTCTAGCTAAAGCCATTAAAGAAGATATCCCTTAATCTGTATCATATCAGTGCTGTTAGCCAACAAACTCCAGGTCTGTAATTTTCTCCTTCTGTATCTGATATGATATTTACATGTGACATACAATTATAGTATTAAACCTCAAAGTGAATTAGAATGATCAAAACATGGCCTAAAGCAAGAGTTACTAGGTGAGGTATATAGGCATCTTAACTAATGGAATATACTCTGTCACATAGTACATACTGGAAGAAGTTACATGAACTCTTAGCATCACAAAACAAAACAGAATTATAAATAAAAAGTTTCATAAATGCATTGGTGAGCCAGAAGGTAGATGGCTTGCAGCAGAGCAGATGAATATTTTCAATACATTCCAGATGTTATCTTACAAGATTGTTAGCTGTAGGGTTAGTAGAGACTAGTTGTATGTTGTCTAACAGTACATTTCTAAAAACTTACTAGTCACAAAATATTAGACATTCTATAGACTTTGGCAATAAATGGCTTTCACTACATCTAGTAACTGATGGAAGCAGATGCAGTGATCCACAGCCAACCAGTGGACTAAGCTTCTGGAGTTCAGTTGAAGAGAGGGGGAGGCATCATAAGAACAAATGGAGTCAAGACCATACTGGGGAAAACCACAGAGACAGCTGACCCAAGCTAGTGGGAACTCAGGTACTACAGACTGACAGCTGGGGAACTTGCATGGGACTAAACAAGACACTCTTAATGTGGGTGACAGTTATGCGACTTCCTCTGTAGGGAGGGAGCCCTGGCAATGACACCAAGACCTATCCCAAGGGCATGAACTGGCTTTTTAGAGCCAATTCCCTATGGTAGGATACCTTGCTCTGCCTTGCTACAGAGTGGGGAACTTGTTACTGCCTCAACGTGGTATGACAGACTTTGTTGACTCCCCAAGGAAGGCTTTACCCCTTATGAGGAGGGTGGAAATGGAGGAAGGGGAAGGTAAGATAAGGAAGGGGAAATTGGGGTTGGTATGTAAAATGAAAAATAATTTTTAAATAAAAAGATAGCTAAATATAACTTGAGATATTTTTCTCTTAATCTTCACCATTACATCTCCCCACAATCAAGAAGTTGTAGTCAGTCATTCAAAAGGTCTTTAACACACATGTGGCTACTTCAGAAGATACCAATCTATAGTGGTATCATTGATTTCTTTTTGTGTACTTCTGAGTTTTACAGGTATGGAAATAGATAAAATGGATAAAAATTCTTGATTGGATGTTTTACTTGGTCTTTATATGCTGAATATTAAAAGCACCACAATCATGTTTTCTTTGAAAATTGTCCTTCATTTAGGTTTAGATTTATCTGTAGTTGCAATCTCTCTCAAATATTATAACATCTATCTTTGTCTGTCTGTCTGTCTGTCTGTCTATCTATCTATCTATCTATCTATCTATCTATCCATCCATCCATGAGACAAGGGCTCCAATATCCAAATTTGGCCTCAAAGTTATTACAAAGATGTGGATAACCTTGAACTTTTATCTTCCTGTCTTCATCTCCTGAGTGCTAAGATTACAGATGTGTGCTGTCATGCATGGGTATGTAGTACTGAGAATTGAAACCATGCTCTCATGCATGCTAGGCAAACACTCTACCAACTAAGCTATACCCCAGAATTTAAAATACAACAAACACATTTAATACATAATAACAGTTGATTAGTAGGCTCTGGAACAATGAGGACAGATTAACAAATCCATTTAAGTTCCTGAATTCTTGCCATTGTCCTCATACATCTATTTCACAGTCCAAGATGGTCTCTGAGTTGATCTCATTTGAAAGCTGAAGAAAGATGTGCTTCCTATGTTGTATGAATACTTTTCCAATTATGGATGGTGGCACTTTTGTTTCATTAGTTAGAATATATGTTTATAATAGATTCTTAATGCAAATGAAGCTTAGAAATGAGTGACCAGTACAACTACATAAAATTCATGATTATGTTACTAATGGTTGGATAATAAAGAATTATACCTAGGCTACTCATCAAACTGTAACACCTTCTATAGGAGACTATGTATGCTTTCTCTCAGATACCAGCTAATCTTGTGCTAATTAACCACAAATGAGGTACCTTTGGAGAAGCTTTCTATTGATGTTTGAACTTCAGGGAAAAGGAACACTGTTCTCTTAATTTCTTCAGAATATCACCAATTTATCCCTTAAAGCATGACTTAATTAAAACACTCAAAAACTAGTTCTTTTTTCCCTATTTTATTCTCCTGGAACCAAGCTAGATCATGATTGCTCATGGCCATGACCTAGAATGCACTGCATGGATAGTTTATATTTTGACATATTTCTGTTAACTGGCATAACTTTATGCTGACTGAGAGAAAAGCAAGGCATACGAAGTGTTTCCAGCAAAGCTAAATTCTGAAAAACCACACAAAACGGATTTCTTTCTTTTTCCCTAAGAAACTCATCTCAATTAAAATAAAAATATACTAAGAAATTTCCATTTTGCAGTTTTCTTTTTGATCATACATTCTCTTATCACACATTTCACCAACTGAAGGCATTGCAGATATATTTCATTTATATATTCTTTCGTGTTTCTCTATTTTTTTAAAAACCATGGAATCTTTTATAGTTGGAGTTGCACCGTATCATTCAGTCAAGTAAAAAAACAGTAGAATAGTGGTCATAGGTTACTGATCTACAACACCAAAATCATAAATCTCTGTATATGAATTGCCATAAATTGTGTGTTGGAGAAACTTAAAATTAGTCATATGGGGCAGGAGAGATGGTTCAGTGGTTAAGAGCACCTGCTGCTCTTGTAATAAACCTAGGTTCAGTTTCCAACTCTACAAACATGTAGTTGAAAACCACCTTTAACTCCAGTTCCACGGTATTGGAGTGCCCTTTACTGTTTTTTTTTGGCACCTCTTCATGCTTGTGGTATGAATATATTCACAAGGCATGCACATATATACATAAATAATCAAAAATAATTTTGAAATTAAAATTAATCATATATAAGTAAAAATTATTAGGTACTGTTCTTTTCTATTAAAAGAAAGATGGATAATGAATATTTATGTTGTGAAAAAGTCAAACACAATACAATTTTTTTGAGTCTCTACCTGGATCTTACTCTTGATGTTGCAGTATAGTTTACAGTATGATTAAAGTAAAAAGTTCATATAACCTTAGTATGATGCCTAATACAAGTAATATTTCATTTTAAGTCATGTTTTTTTTTTCAGTGACATATGAGTTCAGTGTCAGTGACCTTCTGATCCAGACATGCTAAAGGAACTTGAGGAAGGAATTACTTTTAATGTGTTCACTAAGAGAATAAGCAACATGCTCTGTCCCAATTTTAAATAAAAAATATTTTTTACTTGTCTTTGAGTTGCCCTAAAAGATCTCTATAGGAATAAATATTACATAAATTGAAAAATACTTCCAACAAAGCGAGTTCCAGGACAGGCAAGGTTGTTACACAGAGAAACCCTGGTTAGAAAAACCAAAAAAAGAAAAAGAAAGAAAAGAAAAATATTTTTAAACATATTCCAAAATGTTCCGTGTAGACTCTCATTACCCACATTTACTAAATGATAATTTACTAAATCTCTACTATTCTCAAGTATTGTGTGAGACAATATGCTTATAACACTAAGTAAAACACACAAAATTCACACCGCTGGCAGTGTTCTAAGAAAAAATCCAAATTTTTTTGGATTCCAAACTGATATTATTTATTCTGTTTTTATGGTCATGGTGACTCTAAGTATCTGGTAATTTCAAGAAATATCAGATTATTTTTCAATTACTTTAATTTGTTCATTCTTCAGTTCATAACAGTAAGTTACTTCTTTTAGAAATAACTTCATTTTATTATATTTATAGTCTTACATGTATTTTTTCCTCCATTTTAATTTAAATTAGAAATAAGATTGTTTTACATGTCAATTCCAGTTCCCTCTCCCTTCCCTCTGCCCCCCACTAACACCCTATCTATCCCATACCATTTCTGTTCGCAGGGAGAGTGAGGTCTTCCATGGGGGAGCTTCAGGGTCTGTCATATCCTTTGGGATAGGGCCTAGGCCCTCCCCCATGTGTCTAGGCTGAGGGAGTATCCCTCTGTGTGAAATGGACTCCCAAAGTCCATTCCTGTGCTAGGGATATATACTGATCTACTACAAGTGGCCCCATAGATTTCTGAGGCCTCCTCACTGACTCCCACATTCTTGGGGTCTGGATCAGTTCCATGCTGGTTTCCCAGTGATCAGTCTGGGGATCAAGAACTACCATTTGTTCAGGTCAGCTGTGGGTTTCACCAGCCTGGTCTAGTCCACTTTGCTCAACATTCCCCCCTGTAAGTGGATTCCATATGAGTTAAGTGTTACCTGTTGGTATCTGCTTCTACTTCCATCACCTGCTTGATGAAGGCTCTAGGATGGCATATAAGTCAGTCATCAATCTCATTATCAGGGGCAGGCTTTTAAGGTACCCTATCCACTGTTGCTTAGTGGTTAGTTGGTATCATCCTTGTAGATCTCTGGACATTTTCCTAGAGCCTGATTTCTCTTTAAAACTATATTGGCTCCCACACTGATGGTATATCTTATTTTGCTCTCCTCTATTCTCCCCCCTACACAACCTTCCTGCTCCTTTATGTCCTCCTCACACCTCCTCTTCTCCCCTTCTCATTCTCCTAGCTCCCTCTCCCCTCCCACCATGCACCCAATTTGCTCAGGAGATCTTGTCCCTTTCCCCTTCTCTGGGGGGACCATGTATGTCTCTCTTAGAGTTCTCCTTGTTGCCTAACTTCTCTAGTGGTGTGGATTGTAGGCTGGTAATCCTTTGTTCCATGTGTGAAATCCATATATGAGTGAGTAATACCATGTTTGTCTTTTTGTGACTGGGTTACCTCGCTCAGAATGGTTTCTTCTAGTTCCATCCATTTGCCTGCAAATTTCAAGATTCCATTGTTTTTTTTTTTCTGCTGAGTAGTACTCCATTGTGTAAATGTACCACATTTTCTGTATCCATTCTTCAGTTGGGGGGCATCTAGGTTGCTTCCAGGTTCTGGCTATTACAAATAATGTTGCTATGGGCATAGATGAACAGATGTCTTTGTTGTATGAATATGCTTCTTTTGGGTATATTCCTAAGAGTGGGATTGCTGGATCTTGTGGAAGACTGATTCTCATTTTCCTGGGGAATTGCCATACTGTTTTCCAAAGTGGCTGTACAAGTTGGCACTCCCACCAGCAGTGGAGGATTGTTCCTCTTTCTCCACATCCTCTCCAGCATGAACTGTCATTGGTGTTTTTGATTTTAGCCATTCTGACAGGAGTAAGATAGTATCTCAGAGTTGTTTTAATTTGCATTTCCCTGATGGCTAAGGATGTTGTGCACTTTCTTATGTGTCTTTCAGCCATTTTAGATTCCTCTGTTGAGAATTCTCCATTTGGTTCTGTACCTCACTTTTTAATTGGATTATTTAGTGTTTTGGAAACTAGCTTCTTGAATTCTTTGTAAATTTTGGAGATCAGCACTCTGTCAGATATGGGGTGGGTGAATATCTTTCCCCATTCTGTGGGCTGTTGTTTTGTCCTGCTGACTATGTCCTTTGCCTTACAGAAGCTTCTCAGTTTCAGGAGGTCCCATTTATTAATTGTCGATCTCAGTGTCTGTGCTACTGGTGTAATGTACAGGAAGCTGTCTCCTGTACCAAGACGTTCAATGGTACTTCCAACTTTCTCTTCTAAGAGGTTCAGTGTGGTTGATTTTATGTTGAGGTCTTTGATCCATTTAGACTTAAGTTTTGTGCATGGTGATAGACATGGATCTATCTGAAATCTTCTACATGTCTGCAACCAGTTATGCCAGCACCATTTGTTGAAAATTCTCTGGATTTCCACATTGTCCATTGTTATGTCCCCCTTTCTTTTGGTTAGTTTGGATAAATGTTTGTCTATCTTGTTGAAGATATCTCAAAGAACCAACTCTTTGTTACATTGATTCTTTGAATTGTTTTCTTTGTTTTGACTTCATTGATTTCTGCCCTAAGTTTGATTATTTCCTCTGTGGTGAATTTGCTTCCATTTGTTCTAGATCTTTCAGCTGTGATGTCAACTCTCTGGTGTTACTATTCTCTAGTTTCGTAATGTGAGCACTTAGAGCTATGAACTTTCCTCTTAACACTGCTTTCAAAGTGTCCCATAAGTTTAGGTATGTTGTGTCCTCATTCTCATTGAATTTTATGGGGTTTTTAATTTCTTTCTTTATTTCTTTGTTGACCCAGGGATGATGCAATTGCACGTTGTTCAATTTCCATGATTTGGTAGGTTTTCTGAATTCTAACTTTAAAGCATCGTGGTCTGATAAGACACAGGGGGTTTTTCCAATTTTTTGTACCTGTTGAGGTTTGCTATGTTTCTGAGGATGTGGTCGATTTTAGGGAAGGTTCCATGTGGTGCTGAAAAGAAGGTATATTCTTTTGTGTTTGGATGGAATATTCTATAGTTGTCTCTTAATCCCAATCAGGTGATAACTTCTGTTAGTTCCTTTGTCTCTTTGTTAAGTTTCTGTCTGTTGGTCCTGTGCAGTGGTGAGAGTGAAGTCTTCAACTATAACTGTGTGAGGTTTTATTTGTGATTTGAGTTTTAATAATGTTTCTTCTAGGAACATTGGTGCCTTTTTATTTGGGGCATAGATGTTTAGAATTGAGACTTCTTCTTAATGGATTTTTCCTGTGATGAATATGAAATGACCTTCTTCATCTCTTTTGATTGATTTTAGTTTGAAGCCAAATTTGTTAGATACTTGGATAGCTACCGCAGCTTATTTCTTGGGTCAATTTGATTGGAGTATCTTATCCCAACCATTTTCTGAGGTAATGTCTATCTTTGAAGTTGAGGTGTGTTTCTTGTATGCAGCAGAAGGATAGATTCTGTCTTTGTATCCATTCTGTTAGCCTGTGTCTTTTTATAGGCAGGTTCAGACCATTAATATTTAGGGAAATTAAGGACCATTGACTGCTTGTTCTTTGTTTTTGATTTGTTGTTGTTGTTGGTATTGTTTGTGGCTTTTAGTAAAGTGGGATCATCTATTGCCTATGTTTTTGTGAATGTAGTTGAATTCCTTAGTTTGGAGTTTTCCTTCCAGTACCTTTTGTAGGGCTGGATTAGTGGCTATGTATTGTTTAAATCTGGGTTTGTCACGGAATATCTTGTTTTCTCCATCTATAGTGATTGAAAGCTTTGCTGGGTATAGTAGTCTGGGCTGGCATCCGTGGTCTCTTAGTGTTTGTAAAATATTTATCTCGGACCTTCTGTCTTTCAGAGTTTCCATGGAGAAGTCCGGTGTAATTCTGATAGGTTTGCCTTTCTATGTTACTTGACCTTTTTCCTTTGCTGCTCTTAATATTCTTTCTTTATTCTGTATTTTTGGTGTTGTAATTATTATGTGATGAGGGGAGTTTTTTGTGGTCCACTCTTTTTGGTGTTCTGTTGGCTTCTTGTACTTCCATTGGCATGCCTTTCTTTAGGTTGGGAAAGTTTTCTTCTATGATTTTGTTGAATGTTTTCTGCACCTTTGAGTTGGGTTTCTTCACCTTCTTTTATACCTATTATCCTTAGGTTTGGTCTTTTCACAGTGTCCCATATTTCCTGGATATTTTGTGTTAAGGATTTGGTGGACTTAAGATTTACTTTGCTTGATGAATCTATTTCCTCTAGTGTATCTTCAGCATCTGAGATTCTGTCTTCCATCCCTTGTATTCTGTTGGTTATGCTTGGATCTGTGGTTCCTGATTGCTTACTCAGCTTTTCTGCTTCCAGCATTCCCTCAGTTTGTGTTTTCTTTATTGTGTCCATTTCAGTTTTCAGGTCTTGAACTGTCTGAATTGTTTCCTTCAGCTGTTTGATTGTGTTTTCTTGGTTTTCCTTAAGATATTTGTTGATATCTTGCATCTTTTGGGTTGTCTTTTCTTCCGTTTCTCTGAAGTATTTTCCCTTTTCCTCTCTTAGGGTCTCTATCATCTGCATGAAGTTGTTTTTAAGATTTCTCTCTTCTGGTTCATCTGTGTAGGGATGTTCAGGTTTTGCTTGTGTAGAGTCCCTAGTCTTTGGTGGCATCATATTGTTTTTTTTTTCTGTTTTTGGATGTGTTCTTATATTGTCATCTTACCATCTCTTCTTCCAGTGGGTGCAAGTGGTGTCTCTTACTTTCCTGGTGTATAGGGGTCCAAGATTCTCTTACTGTGTGTTCAAGAGGATCCAATACTCTGATGGGTCTCAAGGTGGGTGCAGTCAAGTCTGAGGCACTATCTCTCCAGGTGGGTGGGTGCAGGACTAGCACAGAGATGTCAGCAGACTAGGGTTGCTTGGTCCTCAGGTGCCGAGTTGACCTGCCTACAGACTCCAGGACAGGAGTTCCCAGAGTGGGAAGGTGGAAGTTGGGCCCAAGGCAGGGGCCGAAGCAGCCCACCCCTGCCCGGAGTGGGGACAGGAGTAGCCCAGTCATCTCCCAGATTAAATTTAATAACAACATTTTCTTAATATTTTTAACATTAGAAGTCCTTGCTATAAAATCTTGCCAAATACAGCACAAAGGAGATCAATGACTGTGTTTAAAATGAGAATGACATTCCAAAATAAATTGTCAAAGCAAAGAACTTAAAACACAATATTAACATGAAGATCTGACCAAACGAAATTTGTATTATTGGATTACACCAATTTGCCCAAGAGGAATTTGTTGAATTTCAATAGACATTTTTGATTAACAACATAAAGCATATGGGTTTTTTTTTTAAATTAATGTTTCTGCGGGTTTCTCCAGCACCATCTTAGCTCCTTTGCTCATCCTGTTCCCTCTCTACAACTGGATTCCAGGAGTATGGTTCACTGCTTAGCAGTGTGTGCCTGTTTCTGCTTCTATCAGCTACTGGATGAAGGCTCCAGGGATGGTAACCAAGGTAGGGGAAGGGCATCAAAGGCAGCCTCTCCATCACTGCTTAAATTCTTAGTTGGGGTCATCCCTATCGATTCCCTAACATTTCCCCTGTGCCAGACCTCTCTCCAAAACTGTCCTGTCTCCCTCCACCAAGGCATCTTCCTTTCTTGCCCTCCTCTATTCCTCCCCTGTGTCAGTCCTCTTGTTCTCCTCCCCCCTCCCCTTCTTCCTTCCTACCTCCTACCTCTTCCCCCAGTGCTCTCAATTTGCTCATGGAGACCCTAGTTGTAAATCTGGGGAACCAGCATTGGACCTAACCAAGCCCTTTGAATGTGGATGCCAGCTAGGAGGCCAAGACAGTCTATGGGACCTCTAACAGTGGAGCCAGTCTTTATCCCTAGAGCACAAATGGACTTTGGGAGTCCATTACCTTTGGAGGGATACTATTGCAGCCCAGATACAGCAAAGAGGGCCTAGGCCTTTCCCCAAATGATATGATGGACTTTGACAGTCCCAAGTAGAGGGCCTCACTATACCTGGGGAGGAGGTGCAGGGTGGGTTGGAGGATTGGTGGGGAACATTGGAGAATGGGAGGGCAAGGGAATGGGGTGATGGATATGTAAATATGAGTGCCTCTAAAATAAATAATAATAATAACATCATATAAATAAACACAAAATTAATATTTATCTTATTTTGTGTGTATCTGTTTTGTTTCCATGAATGTATGTATATAACATATGGTTCTGGTGCCTGTGGGGGTCAGAAGAAGGCATCAGATCTGCCGGATGCTTAAGAGTCAGTTGTGACATGGGGAAGGGCCTAGGCCTGGCCCAGGATGATGTGGTAGACTTTGGGGAGCCCCTTTTGAGGGCCTTACCCTGCCTGGGTAGTGGAGGGGGGATGGCTAGGGGCAAGTGGGATGTTGGGGGGAGGGGAGGGAGAGGGAGAAGGGATTGACATCTGAAGCAAGCTTGCTCCTAATTTGAACTAATAAAAATAAAAAAATAAAAAATAAATAAAAGAGTCAGTAGTGAGCTACCATATGGATGCTGGAACCAAATCAGGGAGTGTCCCTGCAAGAAAAGCAGATGTTGTTAACTGTTGCCCCATTTCTCCAGTTCCGGCACATGCTTTTAAAATCCTGGATATGAACGTTTACATATTTAGATTATGATGTTCAGATAAAAATAATGAATATCATTATTAATAACATACTAGAATCAGAAGTCAAAATTCATGCTCTTTCATTATACTAGTTTAATACTATTTGTAAAATTACTGTAAATGCATTAAAAATATTCACATAGAAACCATAAAGGATCAAATACTGAAATCTTAGAGTCAATGAGAAAGTTTAGTTTTTGGAAAGTGGCACATACAAAAATAAAAATCTTACATACTGGTAATCATTAATTGGTGAATACGGGAGGAAACAAAAAGACTTTCAATGACTACACAATACACAAAATACTCAGAATCAAAAAATAAAAATGAGCTTCACAGAGTTACAATCTGTGCTGGAACAGAGATAAGATTTACGTCAATTTATGTAGAAGAATAGCATGTTCCTGGATGGGAAGACTAAACACAATAAACATGCCAAATTTTCCCCAACTCAGATGTAAGTTTACTGTTATTCGGGCTGAAATCCCTACAGGATTTCTGGAAGTTGAGAAAAGAATTTTAACATTCATCTGGAAGTTTTTAAAAGTCACAATGCCAAGAGCTCTTTTTGTACAAGAAAAAGACAGGATCCTTGCTTACAGGAAAACGTATCAAAGAAACATGTTTTAAAACACTGTGTTGTTGCTATAGGAATGTGCAGGTGTGGAAATAGACTGAAACTCAGATTAAACATGAATATCCTAGTAGAAAACTATTATTCACATGAAATAAGAAATATAGTTGAGAAAACGCTATAGCAATGTATCTAATCTGTAATGAAAGGTAAAATTAAGTTTATATATAAGTATTTGCTCTTAATATTACTAAAATAATAAATCTCTGTGGTGGTATAGGTATTAATTCATGAGTAGAAATTCAATCATCACATATATTCCCTGCATGCATATTTTATTTTATCATTATTTAATATATTTTCTACTAATAGAATCAGCTTTGCATGTTAATGACTTCATTGTGATATTTTCATACAGTTCTGTCTATCTGACCCACCTTCCTCCCTTTTCGTCCTGTGCTTGACACAACTGGGAAGAGGGAACCTCAATTTTGCCTCTATTGGGTTGTCCTGTGGGTGTGTCTGTGGGACATATTCTCAATTGCTTATTTGATGTAGGAGGGCCCAGATCACTGTTGAGTGGTGCCATCTCTGGTCATGTGGCCCTGGTTTGTATAAGGAATGTAGCTGAGAAGGTTATTGGGAGCAAGCCAGTAAATTAATTCCTCTCTAGCCTTTGCTTCTGTTCTTGCCTTGAGTTCCTGCCCTGACTTCCCTTTATGATAGAATAGAAACTGTAAGCTGAAATAAACCCTTCCTTCAACAAGTTGAGTTTGGATGTGGTGTTTACCACAGCATCAGAAAGCAAAGCAGAACACCCCCAATCTTTAAAATCTTTCCAGTCCACAATAAATTCTACCCTCCTTGCAATTAACTTTTCCTTAATTTTAATTTTTTTTACATTTGAAAATATGTGATACTTCTTTTTATCTCTAGCATATTTGTGCTTAGGGTGGCATCCTATGTTGTCATTTATTTAGCTGTTAAGTGACATGGTTTCATTCTTCAATATTAGTCCGTAGTGTAGAGGCCCAGGGTCTCATATATGCTGAGAAAGTGCTCTGTCAATGAGCTATATTCCAATCCTTCATGTCCTAAAAATTGCATTCTATATTTAAGAGAAAGTAATTCATGTGTGAGTCTGATATAATTCACCTACCAGTCTTCAGGTTCATACATTTTCTAACATTTCCCACTGTGAGCTGGGCCCTCCCACACTAATCCTCAATCAGGAAAATGCCCCCAGGAGTTGGCTTCAAGCCACTCATTAGAAGGGACTTTCCAAATTGAGTTTCCTTCCTCTTAGTCAACTACCTTGTGTCAAGTTGACAAAAAAAAAAAAAAAAAAACAGCAAGCACAAACACTTTCCCTTATTGCAGAGCTGTAGGCAGTTGAAGCTGGCATGAAGGATGGGCTCTCCAAACCTATCTCTCACTTAGCAGATACTGAGACTTGAAATTGTCTTAGGAGAGGTGCACTCCAGGCAATACCTCTTACTGAGGAGCTATTGACAGTTAAAACAGCCACGAAGGAGGTGCTGTCCAGTCTCTTTCTGTGATGCCTGTTCTTGGTTGTCACTTACCTGCATCTGGAGTTAATTAAAGCCGAATGTCTGGGCACACCTATGAGAGAATTTTTTCCTCATTAAATCATTTGAAGTGAGAAGACCCACCTTTTATCCAGATCTTCTGAGGTGGAAAAATCCAGCTTTAATCTGGACACACCTTCTTCAGGTAGCCTTTATAAAGGACATGGAAGAAGGAAGCTTGCTTTTTCTGCCACCTTGCCCTTACCCTCATTGGCAAATCCATTTCTTCTCCTTCCTTGGAATTCTGGTGTATACTGAAGACTAGCTGAGACATCATGCCTTATAGACTGAATAACTCCTGGATGCATGGACCTTGGTTGGTAGGCAGCCATTGTAGGATTAGCTGGACCACAGCCTGTAAGCCATTTTAATAAATCCCCTTTCTATAGATACAGACTCATTCTATGAGTGCTGTTGCTCTAGAAAATCCCAATACACCATCCTTTACTGAGCAGTTACTGGCAGTAGAATCTACTGTGGGAAAGTACTCTCCAGGATCTATTGTCACTTACTTATATGTTATTGGCATTGAAGCCACCATGGATAAGATGCTTTCCTGAAAATACCCCCAACTGAGTAGCTACTGATAGGTGAAGCTGTCTTGAGGTAGGCACCCTTTTGGGCTCTCATTGACTTAAGGGATTGTGGCAGTTGAGACAGCCAGGAAGAAAGTTGTCTCCAGTCCCTGTCCCTTACTGGGGAGCTTCTCCCAGGTGAAGCTGTCATGGGAGGTGCTCTTCAGGCCCTTTCCCTTACTGTAGAGCGGTTAGTAGTTTAGTCTGCCTTGGTTGGAGTGCTCTCCAGGTCCTCTAGCTTGCTGAGGAGCTACTGACAGTTGAAACAGCCTTGGGGGATGTTCCCTTCAGGACTCATCCCTTACTGGGGAGTTGGAGTTGGTTAAGGATGTCATGGGAAAAGTGCCATATCCCTTACTGAGGAGACGTTGCTGGTAGAATCGGCTATGGGGAATACTTTCCAAGATGCATTCCTGACTTTGGAGCTACTAGCATATGAATCTTCCATGGGGAAAGGTGACCTTCACACCCTAAAACTCCAAGGAGTTTTAGTTTCCTGAATAAACACCATGACCAAAATCAACTTGTAGAAGAGTTGATTTTCTCTTATAGTTCGTAGTCCATTCTCCATCGAAGACACCATAGGAATTCAAGGCTAAAACCTAGAGGCAAAAACTGAGGGCGGGACCATGGAAGAGTGATGTTGTCATGCTTGTGTTTGCCTTGCTTAGCCTGTTTGTTAGTTGCACACAGGACAAAATGCCCAAAGTGGTACCTTCCACGATGATCTGAACCCTCCCACATTCATTTTCAATCAAGAAATGGTCCATGGGTTGCCTACAGGCCAATCTTATGGAGGTATTTTCTGAATTGAGTTTCCTTCTTCTCAAATGAATATAGCTTGTGTCAATTTGACAATAAATTAGCCACTACAGGCCTTATTCCTCCCTGTGGATCCTTTTCCAGTTGAAATCGCCATGGGTGATGTGTCCTCCAGGCACTACCCTTTACTGGAGAATTATTAAAAATTTAAATCACCATCAAATGTACTCTCCAGGTCCTGTGCCTTACTGAGATGCTTTGGCAATTGATGCTGTCATAGATGAGGTGATTTACAGGCCCTTTCCCTTACTGAGTTGCTACTGGCATCTGAAGCTATGCTAGGGAGGTGCTCTCCAGGCACTACCCTTTACAAAGGAGTTACAGGCAGTGGGTGATGCTATGGGGTAATCGTTTAACAGCGCTTATTTATTTATTTTTTTTACTGAAGAGCTGTAGACAGTTGATGATGCCATGGGGTAGGAGCCCACAATGCAAGTTGAATGTGCTACAGGGAATTTTTCTCCAAGTTCCTTCTCTGAATGAGGAGCTACAAGCAAATGATGCTTCCTTCAGGCCCAGTCTTAATTAGGGTTTCTATTTGTTGCATGAACATGATAACCAAAATCAACCTGGGGAGGATAGCAGGTTTTGTTTTTAAATATTACAGCTTGTAGTCTATCATCCACAGAAGTCAGTGCAGGAACTCAAGACAGGAATCTGGAGGCAGGAACTTGAGTAGAGGCTGTGGATCAGTGTTGTTTATTGAGTAGAGGCTGTGGACCAGTGTTGTTTATTGGCTTTCTGCCCATGTCTTACTCAGTTTTCTTTTTAAAAAGGTTTTTGCAGTGTACACCTTTCTTTCCTTTCATTGAAAACAGATTTTTCATAATATATATCCTGTTTATGGATTCCCTTCCCTCTACTCCTCTGAGTTCCTCTCTATCTTCCTTCCCATGTATATCCATCTCTTCTTTCTTTCACTAGGAAAATAAACAGACTTCCAAGACATAAAAAATAAAATAAAACAAAGTCAAACACACCAGAATATTTCTAAAGAAACAAACAGAAGGAAAAAGCTCAAAAAAGGCATAAGAAACAGATATAGATTCAAAGACCCAATCATTCACACACTCAGAAATCCCATACATAAAGCAAAAGACACCCAGCCTACAATCCACAACCCCAGAGAAGCTAGAACCCTCTTCCAGAAACAGATGGAAGTAGATGCAGAAGTCCACAACTAACTATTGGGCAGAGCTCCTGGAGTACAATTGAAGTGAAGGAGGAGCAAAAATATGAACAAAGGTGTCAAGACAATGATGGAGAAACCCACAGAATCAGCTGACCCGAGCTAGTGAGAGATCAGCTGGACTCCCTGAATACAGGTGACAATGGTATCAGGAGAAGAGCAAGGAGGGGGAACTGGGATTGGAATATAAAAAGTAAATTAATGAAAACAGCTGTCATTTATACTCAGCACTTAAATCACTTATGAGCATCTGCAGTAACCACCACCAACTACAAAAATAAGCTTTTCTAACCAGAGCTAACAGCTATAGTAACCTTATGGTAATAAACATCAATATGTAGAAGGTGGTTTTATGTATATAACATGTCCATTAGGAAAACAAAAAATAGTAGCTACTATGAATACTAAAAGTGGTGGTAGTGATAGTAGAAGAAGTAGTCGTTGTTGTTGTTCACCACTAAAGCCTATAGCTTCCCAAACCATGGTATTTTCACAATACCATGTATGAATTCCCTCTCACACAGCAGGTCTGAATTCTAATTAAAATGTGGTTGGCTAGCCCCATAGCACTGGTATCACTATTATACCACTGGTTACATCTTACCTGGCAGGTTGGTAGTCTAGCAGACTGGGTCCATGGTTTGTTAAACGTTGTTGCTAACTTTCCTTCTCCAGACATTTCAAAATGTTTTTTGACCTGTTTTTGTTTTTTTTCAAGGCCTTAAACTACATCAGTAAGTTCTTTATTTGAGATCCCTTTATTGTTTGTAATATAAGCACCTCCCTCTTAACACTGTATTGCATAGACTTTTGTCTGATGTGTATTAATTTTCTTTCAAATCTAGGAATTTTTAAATTTCCTCCTTGATTTCTTCAATGACTCACTCATCGTTCCATAGGGTAGTAATTAATCTCCATGAGTTTCTGTTTATTCTATACTTTCTCTTACTATTGACTTGTAATTTTATTAAATGTTGGTTTAGCTAGAATACAAAGAATTGTTAAAGTTTTCTGGTTTTGCTAAAACTTGATTTGTGCTTAAACATGTAATCTAAATTGCATAATGTACTTGCAGACTGCTGAGATACCTGTTAAGTCCATTTATTGCCATGTAAGTCAGATGTTTCTCAGTTCATTCTTTGTTGGGGTGTCCTGTCAATTGGTGAGTGTCAGGTATTGAAGATACTCACTATTACTGTTCTAGTGTTAATCAGTAATATTTTCTTTTGGTTTTTCAAGTAAGGGTTTCTCTGTGGCTTTGGAGGTTGTCCTGGAACTAGCTCTTGTAGACCAGGTTGGTCTCAAACTCACAGAGATCCTCCTGCCTCTACCTCCCGAGTGATGGGACTAAAGGTGTGCACTGCCACCACCACCCGGCTTTTAATCTGTAATTTCTATCTAATAATATTTATTTTATGAAATTAGGTGTACTTCTCTTCAGTGAGTATATGTTTAGAATTATAATGTTATCTTAACAGATTGTTCCCTCAATCAGTGTGAGTTCTCCTTATTTATCTTTATCTATTATGACAAATAACTTTGCTAGTTATAGTAGTCTGGGCTGTCAGCTATTGTCATTCAGAACTTGAAATACATCATTCCATGTTCTCCTGGCTTTTAAAATTTCTGTTGAGAAATCTGGAGATATTCTCATTGGCCTAACTTTAGATGTGACTTTGTGCTTCCCTCTTGATGCTTTCAATGTACTGTGTGTGGTCGGTGGTTTAGTTACAGTGTGATGAATGGAGGTTGTTTTCTGGTCTTGTTTGTATGTTGCTCGATAATACCTCCTGTGTCTAGACTAGCATCTCTTTCACCAGTTTTGGAAATTTTTCTACTGTTAATTTGTTGATAATATTTTCTATATTGTCAGAACTTTTCATATGTTTATTAGACTTTGTATTTCCACAGAGTACTTAATATCTCAAACATCTCACTCATTCTCTATTAATTTACCTCTGCCTTTGTTGCAATGTTGTGATTTGTTCACCCTGTCTTCAAGCTCAGATATTCTGTCTTCTCCTTGGTTCATAATTTGGTGAGACTTTCCATGGAACTCTTTATTTGACTTGTGGTGTTTTTCCTTTCCAATGTTTTAGTTTGATTTTTCTTTGTTATTTCTACTTCTTTGCTGAATCCTTGGTTTGATTTCCTTATTTCATTCTGTTTTTTTTTTTTTAGTGTTGTTTATGTTCTCTTGGGATTCATTCATGAGTTTACTTTCTTCTCTGAATATACTTATAATGATTCTTTTGAGATCTTTGGGATTTCATCTAATTCATTCTCACTGGAGCTGTTACTATGGGATTAGTAATTTTTTTGGAAGAGTTGTGGTTCCTTGGATTTTAATGTTTCTTGCATTACTGTGTTGAGATTTATACATCTGTGCTTATTTCATTGCTTGGAGTTTTTAATCAGCTGTGTTCTTTCAACTGAAATATTTTCAGTGTTCAAGTGGGTCTCGGTTGTGGTAGGATGGATATATATATATATATATATATATATATATTAGTTATCTTGTCAGCCCAAGAGTTCAGGGTACTTGGTGCAGCTTCTATATTACTTCCATGGTAGAATATTAACTTTGAGAACAGCCATAGCTGCTATATATAACCATTATACAAATATCATATTAGCCAATTAACAACAGTGGTCCCTTTAAGTTCAATAATTTTTGGAGTGAATTTCTGGCAAACCTGCACTGAGTTAATCAGTGTGGTTTCTCGACTCTTTCTTTAGTACTCTCTTGGCTTGCCTTTTCTTGTCTTGGCAGCATGGCGCTGTGCGGGGAAGTGGTGAGTGGGAACCCTTGGCCTCATCTTCCATCTCAGTGTCCTCTGGTGCTGATGTATGGGGAACAGAAGGTTCTAAGATGTTTCCTGGTAGTTACTATGGAACTCAACAGGTCCCTGTAGTCTGCATCAACTTTTTATGTTCTTGTAGTGTTGGTATGTGAGAGAAAAAAGCACTTCCCTGGAAGTTTCTAACACACCTGCAAGTGCAACCTGCTTTGTCTGGCTTCTGTGGAACTTATAGAGGCTACTTGGTTCAGATAGGCACTGATACACTGTGATTCCTACCTGCTTTCCTGTAGGAGGTGTCATTTCAGATGAAGCACTTTTTTTCTTAGTATTTCATAGAAGAGATTATTGTGTCCTTAATTAAATAAAGATTAGATAGACCAGTGAAGCAGATGTTTCAACATTTACTACTGTCCTAAAGCTTGTTTCATTTGTTTGTTTCTGCCTTTTTATTTTGCTTGCTTTAAAAAAAGACAAAACAAAACTAGATCTTGCTATTTATCACTAGTCAGTTTAGTAATTCCTGTGTAGCCCAGGCTGGCCAACACTCCATGGCAATGCTCCTGCCTCAGACTCCTGATGTTGAGACTATAGGAATGCATCACCATGCCCAACTTTGCTCAATTTTTTGCTTTTATCTGAACTTGATGTTTCAAAAGACCTCTCTTCAAGCTCCTACATTCTTTCTTTTGCTTTACCTGGTATTTTCTTGACATTTTAAAGTGAATTTTCTGTTTGTCCATTGATTTCTAAAATTCTCTTGTTTTTTTAAAAATATGTATTACTTTACTGAATTTCTTATTTATATCCTACATTGGGTATTTTCTAGGGTGTATTTCATTAAGATTTCTAAAACTCCTTCTTTTGAATTTGTCTTTAGTCATTTCATCCATTTTGATGTGTTTGGAGTTTGTAAGCAGAAAATATTATGATTCTTAGTAGCTGTAAAAATCTGTGTCCTTTCATATTTCTTTTGTCCCTATGTTGATACTCATGCATCTGGTATAAGAGATATCCCTACAATTTTTGTGGAATGATCTTTTTGGTAAGTAGCTTTCTTTTGAAGACCTATCTTGTAGTATCATGGTTTCTGGATGAACACTGTGCTGTATTCTCCCTGTATTTTTAATTTTTTACATGTGTTTTTTTTCTGTGTGTATATGTATGTGGGTGTGCACCTGTTCCAGTAACACAAGGATATCCTGAGAAAGTTAGTTATCTCTTTCCATCATATGGGTTTCTGGTATTGAAGTTAAGTCATCAGGCTTGGAGGAAAACCACCTTACCCACTGGGCCATCTTCTTGCCCCTTTCTGTTTCGTGGCTTCCTTTCTGTGATTATTGAGTTTGGGAATAGTAGATGTAGTATCAGTTTGGAAAAGAACTATTGACTTTGCAGGTCACATGAGACGGGACACTAGCAATTGAGAGAGGTATGCTGTATACAGTAGACTGCGTCAGTTGCAACATTCCTGGATACACCTACAGTGGGAGTGGTGGCCTCTATCAGATGATGGGTATTTCCTAATGCATATTAATGTTGGCTGTGTTGTTTGAAAAAAGTCTCAGTGTCAGATGCGCTTGCAATTGTGAAGGACCTTAATACTTACTCACCCTCTGTCTAGGCACTGGTGTAGACTGTGCTACTTCAGGGTGAAACGTGGTGGCTGGAATCACAGGAATGCTCATGTGGTGCTCAAACCTAGTCTTGCCAGAAGTGTGTGATTAGACAAGTAGCAGAGGCAATGAACTGTGGGATAGCCTAGGTGTGGTGACAACATTAAATACCATGCTATTCTTTTCTGCTATTGTGAATGGACATGCCTTCCCAGAACAGTGTGTCAGACACTCCCTCTACCATCGGTGTATATCTCAGTGACTTTCAGGGTGTTTTCTTCTCTAATCCCAACAGTAAGCAACAGGAATGGGTCACAGTTGAGCTTGGAAAATTCCACCAGCTGAAGTGCTTGAGGGAACTAGAGAGAGTGGAAGGTGGCTGTAAACAGGTAAAGTTTCCCTCTTGACCTTCATAGCTACAGCTCCAGGGGTGGGGCAGGGCAACAGGCAAAGTTGCTCAATACTGCCTCAGCATGCCTGTGGGTACAAGAGAAGGTGGTAACAAAGAATTCTTTCCTTGATGGTGTGACAGACACTTAAGCCCAGTGGTAGGGTGAAGGGGTGCTGGATATTATGTGGGTACCTGCCTTAGACCTAGAATGAAGCTATGCCTGACTGACCATGCCCCTAGTTTCAGAGAGCAAGAGTGATTGAAGTGCTCTAGGTTCCCATTTGTCTCATAACACACCCCCACAGCAGTGAGGTTTTCTCGGGCAGCTTGTGTCACTTACTATCTTGAGTCAATTTTGGTTTGTGAGGCAGCAACCTACTGAGCCAGTAGAGTGGAATGTGTTTTGGTTCTCTGGAGATTGGAATATGCAGGGGTTTCTGTCACACAGCACAGTTCAAATTCAAGGGACAGTAGCCTTTATCAGGCTTCTGGCTACAGCCCCCTGAGGATTTTGTCAGAGTTGTGAACTATTTTTTCTAGGCCTGGCTATTGAGTACATTTTAGGTTATTTATTTATCCATGCTACAAGTCTGTAACAGTTGCACAACTTTTCAGTAGTTAGGACTATGCATAGCCATACTGATCGAATTTACTAGGATTTTACATTTGTGGTGCCAAGGTATTTCATTTCTTTCTCAGCTGTTTTGAGGTCTTTATTCCCCTACTGTCAATTTCCAGTGTCCTCCCAGGACTGCTCACCTCAACTTGCACTGTTCCTTTTCTTACTTCTTTGTGGATGAGTTGATAATGGCTGGTTGCCCAAATCCAGCCATCTTACTATTCATCAAATGTTCTTAAAAATCCATTCAGGAAGATATAAGTCAAAAGCTTTGAAATATTGATATCCTAGCAATTTTAAACCGGGAATATATGCTAGGAAAATAGAGAGAGGTTAAGCTAAATGCTCTTAACACCAAAACTCACAATTTCACATTCATTTAAGCAGTGTAAAGCTGGCAGGTCTTGAAGCAAGCTCACACTGTTACTAAGGAAATGTTATCTAAACACTACATATTGCATTTTAGCAATTAGTTAACAAATGTTCAAATGCTTGCTAAATGTTATGTGGGAATTTAGTATATGAACTATAGGACACAGATTTACATGACATACAAACACACATAGTACACATGCGACTAACAGAGACTAAGAACATAAGGAAGAAGCAGAGAAAATGGAAAACTCCACTGAGGTTCAGAATGGTAATCTTCAAATGATATTGCTATGAGGGATTTTATGTTCTAATTTGAACTCTGGATTGCATCACCCACTTTACAGATGTTAGCATTTTGCTCTATTTACATGATATGTTCTGTTTTTTTTTTTTCAGTCACTCCCCAGAATCTGTCTACCTTGGTTTTAAGATAGGGTCTCACACTAGGACCTGGAGCTGGCTAATGAGCTCCAGGAATTGGTTCCTGTCTGCTTCCCCTGCATTGAGATTACAAGTGAGGGCCACTATCCCTAACTTTTTATGTGGGTGCTAAGGAACAAACTCATGTCCTAATGCTTGTGCAGCAGGCTCTATTCCATTGTTAAAAAAAAACAGGAATATGAAATTAAAGAAATTAACTATGAATTTACTCCAATATTCTCATCATAGAGGTAATTATTAAGAACAGATAATGGTGTTTTCAGATTTACATTATAGTGCTACAATAATTCTACATGCATTCTTCTTTGTACACATGTCAGTCTTTGCCTAGGGTATGAACTAGGAAGTGGAATTGTTGGGTTGCAGAACACACATAGTTTCAGCTTTCAAAGGCACATATGTAACGCTCGCCAACTTCACTCCAGGCCACAGCATTTAAGAGAAATTGTTTTTCTACATCGTTTTGGAAGTTTGTGGGGGTATGAAATGTATTTTGTTTAAAGTTGTGTTTCTGTTATCAAAACATGAACATCTTTTTTGTGCTCATTGATCGTTTCCTATTCCTCATCAATGAATTCTTTGTCTGTACCTTTTACCCAACCTTCAGCTGTTTTTCTTAAACAGATGTGTCTGCTCATTAAGAATTCTTGATCACAAACTTGGTTCATATATGTGCCATCTTCTAGTTTCAACTTGATTTTTAACAACTTTATTACAATCATCCATTATTTATTCAGAGAGAGAGAGAGACAGAGAGAGAGAGAGAGAGAGAGAGAGAGAGAGAGAGAGAGAGAGAGAGAGAGAGAGGTAGAAGTCAGAGAATAAGTTATGCATACCAGTTTTCTCCTACCACCTGAGACCTGAGGACTGAACTCAAGTCTTTAGGGCTGCGGGGTACTTGCTAGCCATCTCAGCAGCACTCACATATGATTTTTATTTATTTGTTTCTGTTGAAACAGGATATCACCATGTAGCTTTGACTGGCCTGGAGCTATGCAGACTCTCCTTGCCTGGAACTGACAAAGACTGACAGGCCTCTGAGTGCTGAGATTAAAGGTGTTTGCCACCAAACCTGGCTCTCTCAATTTGCTTTTATCTACAAAATTAGATAAATAATTACACTGCCAAAACATGTATCATTCATTTTGTATCAGCTTCATATTTTCATATTACAAAGCCAGGGACACTCTTCAGTTGTATTATCTGAAAATTTTTATTTTTTTTCATGAATAGATTTTAAAATCTGTCTGGTGTTGATATTTTGCTCCCATTTTTTGATTCCAACTTTATTTTCTTTGTACATATTCAATTGTTCCAACTAAATTCAGTGGAAAACATTTACTCTCTCCCTTCATGTTAACATCATTTCCATCATATATTTATGAAGTTGTAATACATCTTCGACTGCATTTTTAGGCTTCATTCAGCCTCATTAGTCTAATTATTCCTTTGAACAATGTCTTGCTATTTTATGTATGTGTATTGATGTTCTTATATGTTATACTTTTTATTTAATTAAGAATATATAACTACTACTTTCTTCTTCAACCCTTAAGTCACCAGTGAAGAAAAAGTTGTTTCCGTTTGATTTTTTTCATTGTTACAATTTTTGAAATAATATAATTTTCTTTCAAAATTATGGTTTTGGTTATTTTAATTATTTCTGAAGTTGTTTGTCAGAGCCTATTTCATATTGTTTTACACTCAAAGACTTAGTATAGTCAAACGAGATCTTCATAATCTAGCAAATTTTAAGTAAGTCTACTGTTTTAGAATAGAGATAGATTTACAGAGATATTACAAAAATAGGAAAGATAATTCTAATATATCCCACATTTAGATTACCCTAATAAAAATCTATCACAGTTAGTACAGTCATATCAAATTTCTCTCAAGTTTAAAAGAAATACATTTAAATTCAGTCTAGCACTTGTATTTATTTTTATCTATTTTCACATTTTTAAATATATATATATATATATTGTATTTAAACCATTCCCCTCCTCATTCCCACAATCCTCCTATGTATCCTTTCCCATCCATTCAAATTAATTCATGGCTTCCTTCTCTTTGCTATTCTTACATATATGTATATATATTTATATATTTCCATAAATGCATTTTTATATTCATGATATTGTATCAGGACTCACCATTTGGTACTGGGTCAGGGAACTTAGCCCTGAGGAAGACTAACTCTCCTATAGTGAAACATGATTAATGCTGATTGCAATGGAGTCAGAGCTAGTTTGATGAGCAGATGGTTTATTAGGAAAGTACTCATTCGACAGAGCTAGTCCTGTACAACCAGGTGGGTCAGGGAACAGAGAGAGCCCTATGTGTGCGACCCTCAGTATATAAAGTCTTGCTACATCACTCTGACCACGCCCAAGTATGTGTGGTCGGCATCACCTGTGCCAGCCCCCAGGCAGGTGTGGCCAGCATTTCTCCCTACACTCTGCCTCTTTCAGAGGTCATTAATTGTCTGTATCTCTTCATCTAGTGGTGTGGTCCTTGTGCAATCTACCCATCCATGTTGGCATGTCAACTGCTGTTTTCATTGTTCGGTTCTTGTTTAGGCAGCCGTATCATTTAACTTTTGGGTGTAGTTTCCCTCTTATATTTAGAAAACACAATATCACAGTGCACTTCCTGATGCTCTGTCCCTTGAAATCTTTCTTACTCCTGTTCTACGATGTTCTCTGAGGTTTATGTGCAGAAGTTGTGTGGTTAATCTATCAGTTGGAGGGACATAAAAGGAAAGAGAGTGGAACAGAGGATAAGCATTCAACCTCACAACAAAATGAAGCTGTTTAAAATGAATTGTGCTCTGATTATTTTCCTTGAGGCATGAATGTTGGATTTTGTACTTCTGTGTGAATCATGTGCTGCATCTACCACTAAGCATGATTGGTGTATAATGTCTTAGAAGTAAGGTTCCAGTGGTAGCATTCTGAAGCAGCTAATAGATAATATTGCAACAACTAGCCTATCCATATAAAATGGCTATAGTGGACTAATAAAAGAAATCTCATCAGAGAATGTATGCCATTCATTAAAATCTAATGCTCATTGCTTTGCAGATTGATTTTGTGTCAGTATGGTTTTATCTACTCCACATTAGTATTTTTTCTGAAACGACTTAAATCAATTGATTTTAAACATTCAGTGTCATTGTGTCTTAAAGAAGCATGGCACTATTATGAGGTTTCTTAATCTGAAATCTACTATATGAGCAAGTTAACTCTGATAGTATTTGTTAAGAATGCAGTATATTTGGACTTATTATATAATAATTATCCGGGTTTACCATGCTTTATCAACATTTATTTAGTGCTCTCTCTTTAAATTAAAATATGCATATCTGATTTAAGGATCACAAATAACACTGTCCTTCTCGGAGATGCTGGATGTTATCTTGTGGACCAGTATTTTAGTTTCACTATTTCTGGCCTACGCTGACATTTTTTAGATTACATGTTACTGATAAAACTGCAAATTTATATGCAGCTCTATGAAATAATCCAGTAGATGGAGGTATTCTCACCTTTGCTTACAAAACATCTTTACAAACTGTACCATGGTATTACAACCAGGATGTGACCCTGATACATAGAAGTCATGATGTTTGACCTTTCCATTGCTCCAAGGAATTCTCCTGCTAACCCAATCTATTATCTCTATTGAACTTGTGATGTATTCTTCATTTCTGCACTTCTGTTGTTTCAACAATGTTACATAAGGAGATAGGTGTATCATTTAGGGATTGACTATCTCACTCAGTATAATTCTAATCTAAATAAGAGGAATTAATATTAATATATTGAATATTATTAGGACTATCGTGAATACTATAAGTAATTAGTTAAGATTTGCAAATTTCCACATAAGTATAATTCTTGGGGCGTTGTTCCTGTCAGGAATGGTACATTCATTTTGATTTCTAAGCAGTACTCTATAGTATTGATGTGCTAGCTTATGTAAACATAGTCAATGAAGGATATTTGGGTTGTTTCACAGTGCAGTGTTGTTTTTATTTTGACATACTTAGTGAGTTATAAGAAACATATCAATTTAGGTTCCTCTATGTGCCCCATTTCACATATTATTACCTCAAATATTTTTCACACATAGAGATAATATTGCTAATCTTTTTGATCAACCACAAAACATAATTAGGATCCCTCCTGAGGAAAGAAAAGCCCATAGTGTTTATCCGTATTTCTGATGGCTGAATTTTATCTTCCTTCTTGAGAGTCCGTCATCATTTCATAGTTTCCCTTTTGTTTACAGAACTTGTGTTACTCATCATTTCAAAGAGTTTTCTGATACTAAATTGTCTTTCCTTTCAGTGGAGACTTATTTTTCCTTCATCCTTGAATCTGACTTTTGCTGTATATACAGCCGTGAATTTAAAACAAAAACAGACAAACAAACCAAAACATTGTGGCACCTCTTTTTGTCCTCCACAGATGAGAAATTGGTATTCCAATGGTTTCCAATTTAAGGTAAGTTTTTAAAAACTTAGATGTACACTGGTAGGTATGTCTTTGAATTTATTGGGATCTACTGAAATTCAAAAGATCTACATCTTTGCTCTAGATCTAACATCACCCTCCCTGGGGAGCAGAAAGGGGTTGGTATAGGGGGTCTGTGGGGGGCAGGGGAGGAGAGGAGGGGAAGGGAACTGAGATTGACATGTAAAAGAAGCTTGTTTCTAATTTAAATAAAAGAGAAGAAAAAAAGAAAAAGAATTACCACTTAAAAAGGATAGTACAAATGTATTGAACAATTTCATATGTGGACAACCATTCTTTGATTATATTCACTTCCCCATTCCCCTTTTTTATCCTTCTACTTCCTCCCTGTAGCGCCTCCCTTTCCCCTAATTTTCTTTCTTGTATTTTGCTGTCTTCAGGTTTTCCTCTAGATTCCATATATTGGAGGACATGAGAAATCCTTAGCATTCTGAGTCTGGCTTATTTGGCTTAACTTGATGGTCTGCAGTTGCACAAATTTTCTACAAATGAATTGAGTCTTTATGGCTAAATACTATTGCATCAGGTACTTGTATGCATATGCTTGTATGCATAGGTTTGTGCATCACATTCTATTTACTCCTTCATCATTTAATGTTTAACTAGGATTATTCCATACCTCAGATACCATGAATTCACTGGGCTTTGAGACATTTTCAAACTTAATTTACTTGAGAGCTTTTTAAACCCTCAACCATTTCTCTCCTCTGATGGCACAACAGTTGACACTTATAGTATACATTTGAAAGTCCTCCAGCCTTTTTTCTGAATTAAAAAAAAAGGTATTTTTCTGACTTTTGAATTCTGTGTGTGCATGTGTCGGTGCCCATATTGTCCAGAAGAGGGCATTGGATCCCCTGAAACTGGAGTTAACAGGAGGTTGTGAGCCACCTGACATAGGTGTTACAAACTGAGCTTGGGTCTTCTGCAAGAGCACCACATGACACTTAACTGCTGAGCCATCTTTCTAGCCCCTTGATATTTTGTTTTCTCATTAGAAATAATATATGTTTTTTAGTTAAAATAAAAATTTTCATATAGTGTATTGTGATTATGGTTTCTCCTCCCCCAGTTTCCCCAGCTCCCCCAAGTACCCCAACTCCCCCAGCTCCTCCCCACTTCCCCACCCATCCAAATCACCATCCTTTCTCTCTCTCATTAAAATACAAATAGGAATCAAAAAATATTAATAACAGAATAAAGAAAGATAAAATTAATGTAGACAAGACAGAATCCGACAAAACTAACAAACAGGAGAAAAGAGAGAGAGAAAAAACACAAACACAGATAGATGCAAAGACACACATGTTTTGCACATACAAAAATATCATAAAACACAAAACCTGAAATCGCATATGCAAAGTACTTGTAAGGAAGAGTTCTGAGATGAAAAAAATCCTCTGAGAATGCTACTGAGTATATTTTATGTTGGCTATCTGCTGCTGGACATGGGGCCTGCCCTTAAGTTTTCATATGGAGTGAGGCATCATTGGAGAAAACTAAGTTTTCCTTTGTGAGCCTTGGAGATAGCTTCTAGCTTAGGCACGGGAGCCCTAGTCTATTTTCCCTCTCAGCAGTGAGCCCTCATATGGCATAGAAATGTGCAGGCTCTGTGCATGCTTTCAGAGTCTCTGTGTGTTCAAAGTCTCTGTGAGTTCATATGTCAGTCCTGTTGTACCTAGAAGAGCTTATTTCCTTGGTTTCTTTCATCTTCACTGGTTCTTACAATATAACTACTCAATTCTTAATGATGCTGTTCAGATTGCATAATTTATACTTTGTCTTTCAGTTCACTGATTGTTTTATTTTCTTTTTAAAATTTAAATTAGAAACAAGCTTGTTTTACATGTCAATCCCTGTTCCTCTCCCTCCTCTCCTCCCCTGCCCCTCAACAGACCCCCATCCCATCCCCTTTCTATTCCTCAGGGAGGGTGAGGCTTTCCATGGGGAATTTTAAAGTCTGTCATATCGTTTGGAGCAGGGCCTAGGCCCTCCCTCATGTGTCTAGGCTGAGAAAGTATCCCTCTATATGGAATGGGGTCCCAAAGTCCATTTGTATGCAAGGGATAAATAATGATCTACTACCAGAGGCCCCATAGATTGCCCAGGCCTCCTAACTGACACTCACGTTCAGGGGGTCTGGGTCCGTCCTATACTGGTTTCCCAGCTATCAGTCTGGAGTCCATGAGCAACATTTTGTTCAGGTCAGTTGTTTCTGTGGGTTTCAACAGCCAGGTCTTGACCCCATTGCTCATCACTCCTCCCTCTCTGCAACTGGATTCCAGGATGTGAGCTCAGTGTTTAGCTGTGGGTGTCTGCTTATGTTTCCATCAGCTACTGGATGAAGGCTCTAGGATGGCATATAAGGTAGTCATCAATCTCATTATAGGGGAAGGGCATTTAAGGTAGCCTCTCCAATATTGCTTGGATTATTAGTTGGGGTCATCATTATGGACATTTCCCTAATGCCAGATTTCACTTTAAAGCTGTAATGTCTCCCTATATTATGGTATCTCTTATCTTGCTCTCCTCTGTTCTTCCCCCTGACTCAATCTTCCTGTTCCCTCATGTCCTCTGCTCCCCACCATCTTCTCCCCTTCTCTTTCTCCTAACTCTATCTCCCCAACTCCATGCTCCCAAATTGTTCAGGAGATCTTGTCCCTTTTCCCTTCTCCAGGGGACTGTGTATACCTCTCTTTGGGTCCTCCTTGTTTGCTAGCTTCCCTAGTGGTGTGGTGTGTAGGCTGGTAATACTTTGCTCTCTCTCTCTCTCTCTCTCTCTCTATATATATATATATATATATATATATATATATATATATATGAATGAGTATATACCATGTTTGTCTTTTTGTGACTGGGTTACCTCACTCAGGATGGTTTCTTCTAGTTCCATCCATTTGCCTGCGAAATTCAAGATTCCATTGCTTTGTTCTGCTGAGTAGAACTCCATTGTGTAGATGTACCACATTTTCTCTATCCATTCTTCAGTTGAGGGGCATCTAGGTTGCTTCCAGGTTCTGGCTATTACAAACAATGCTGCTATGAACATGGTTGAACAGATGTCCTTGTTGTACGAATGTGCATCTTTTCGGTATGTGCCTATTAGTGGAATTGCTGGATCATGTGGTAGACTCATTCCCATTTTCCTGAGGAACCGCCATAATGATTTTCAAAGTGGCTGTACGAGTTGGCTCTGCCACCAGCAATGGAGGAGTGTTCCTCTTTCTCCACATCCTCTCCAGCATAAATTATCAATGGTATTTTTGATTTTGCCCATTCTGACAAGAGTAAGATTGTATCTCAGAGTTGTTTTGATTTGCATTTTCCTGAAGGGTAACGATGTTGAACACTTTCTTAAGTGTCTCTCAGCCATTTTAGATTCCTGTATTGAGAATTGTCTATTTAGTTCTGTTCCTCACTTTTTAATTGGATTATTTGGTGTTTTGTGACTAGATTCTTGAGTGACTAGATCCTTTTATGTTTTTGAAATCAGCTCTCTGTTAGATATGGGCTTAGTGAATATCTTTTCACATTCTGTAGGCTGCTGTTTTGTCTTGTCTGTACCCTTTGCTTACAGAAGCTTCTCAGTTTCTGGAGGTCCCATTTATTATTTGTCAATCTCAGTGGTTGTACTACTAGTGTAATGTTCAGGAAGCAGTCTTCTTTACCAATTCATTCAAGGGCACTTCCCACTTTCTCTTCTAAGAGGTTCAGTGTGGCTGGATTGATGTTGAGGTCTTTGATCCATTTGGACTTAAGTTTTGTGCATGGCGATAGACATGGATCTATCTGCAGTCTTCTACACACCAGTAACCAGTTATGCCAGCACCATTTATTGAAGATGCTTTCTTTTATTCATTGTATAATTTTAGCTTCTTTTTCAAAAATCAGGTGTTTTAGGTGTGTGGGTTAATGTCAGGATTTTCAGTTAGATTCGATTGGTGTACCTATCTATTTTTGTGCCAATACCAAGCTGTTTTCAGGACTACATCTCTATAATAAATCTTGAAGTCAGGGATTGTGAAGCCTCCCGAAGTTCATTTATTGTACAGAGCTATTTTGACTATCCTGGATCTTTTGCTTTTCCATATAAAGTTGAGTATTGTTCTTTCAAGGTCTGTGAAGAATTGTGCTGGGATATTGATGGGGATTGCATTGAATCTGTAGATTGCTTTTGGCCAAGATTGCCATTTTTTATTGTGTTGATCTTACCTATCCAAGAGCATGGAAGATCTTTCCATTTTCTGGTATCTTCTTTAATTTCTTTCTTTAAAGACTCAAGTCTTTCACTTGTTTGGTTACTGTTACCACAAGATATTTTATGTTGTTTGTGGCTATTGTAAAGAGTGATGTTTCTCTGATTTCTTTCTCAGACCATTTATTGTCTGTACATAGTAGGGCTACTGGTTTTTTTTAGTTAATCTTGTGTGCTGCCAGTTTACTGAAGGTGTTTATCTGCTGTAGGAGTTGCCTGGTAGAGTTTTTCGGATCACTTATGTAAACTATCATATCATCTGCAAATAGGGAAAGTTTGACTTCTACTTTTCCTATTTGAATCCCTTGGTCTCCTTTTGTTGTCATATTGCTCTAACTAGGACTTCAAGTACAATATTGAAGAGGTATGGAGACAGTGGACAACCTTGTCTTGTTCCTGATTTTAGATGAATCGCGTTGAGTTTCTCTCCATTTAGCTTGATGCTGGCTGTTGGTTTACTGTATATTGCTTTTATTATGGTGCAGTATGTTCCTGTTACTCTTGATCTCCCTAAGTCCTATATCATGAAGGGGTGATGGATTTTGTGAAAGGGTTTTTCAGGATCTAGTGAGGTGATTATGTGGTTTTTCTTTTGCAGTTTGTTTACATGGTGGATTACATTGGTAGAATTTCTTATGTTGAACCATTCCTACATCTCTGTGATGAAGCCTACTTGATCATGGAGGATGATTTCTCTGATGAGTCCTTGGATTCAATTTGCTAGTATTTTATTGGGTATTTTTTGCATCAATGCTCATGACACATATTGGTCTGTAGTTCTCTTTCTTAGTTGTGTCTTTGTTTGGCTTGTGTACCAAGGTAATTGTATCCTCATAAAAATAGTTTGACAATTAACCTTCTGCTTCTATTGTGTGGAACAATTTGAGGAGTATTGTAATTAACTCTTCTTTGAATTTCTGGTAGAATTTTGCAGTGAAACCATCTGGCCCTGGGCTTTTTTTGTTTGGGAGGCTTTTGATGACCACTTCTATTTCATTAGGTGTTATAGGTCTGTTTAAATTGCTTATCTGTTCTTGATTTAATTTTGGTAATTGGTATCCAGAAAATTGTCCATTTCCTTTAGATTTTTGAATGTTGTGGAGTACAAGTTTTCAAAGTATGACCTGAAGATTCTCTGGATTTCTTCATTTTCTGTTGTTATGTCCCCCTTTGCATTTCTGATTTTGTTAATTAGCGTGATATCGCTCTGCCTTTTGGTTAGTTTGGATAAAGGTTTGTCTATCTTGTTGATTTTCTCGAAGAACCAACTGTTTGTTACATTGATTCTTTGTATTGTTTTCCTAGTTTCTACTTTATTGATTTCAGCCCTCAATTTGGTTATTTCCTGGCATCTACTCCTCTGGGGTGAGTTTGTTTCTTTTTGTTCTAGAGTTTTCAGTTGTACTGTTAATTCTCTAATGTGGCTGTTCTCCAGTTTCTTCATGTGGGCACTTATTGCTATGAACTTTCCTCTTAGCACTGCTTTCAAAGTGTCCCAAAAAATTTGGGTATATTTTGTCTTCATGATCTTTGAATTCCAGGAAGTCTTTAATTTCTTTTTTATTTCTTCCTTGACCCAGGAATGGTGCAATTGCACATTGTTCAATATCATTGAGTTTGCAGGTTTTCTGCAATTTGTGTTGTTGTTGAATTCTAACTTAAAAGCATTGTGGTCTGATAAGATACAGGGGATTATTCCAATTTTTTGTACCTGTTGAGGTTTGCTAAGTTGCTGAGTATGGCTGATTTTAGAGAGGGTTCCACGTGGCTCTGAGAAGAAGGTATATTCTTTTGTGTTTGTACATTATGTTCTGTAGATGTCTGTTAAACCCATCTGGGTCATAACTTTTTTTAGTTCCTTTTTTCTTTGTTAAGTTTCTGTCTGGTGGTCCTGTCTAGTGGGCTGCTGACGTCTGCCACTATATGTGTGTGAGGTTTTATGTGTGATTTGAGGTTTAGTAATGTTTATTTTATGAAAATGGTTCCATTTGTGTTTGGGGCATAGATGTTCAGAATTGTGACTCCATCTTGATGGATTTCTCCTGCTATGAATATGAAATGTCTTTATCTCTTTTAATTGATTTTAGTTTGAAGTCTAATTTGTTAGATATTAGAATTGCTACAACGGCTTGTTTCTTGGGGCCATTTGATTGGAAAAATCTTTTCCCAATTCTTTATTCTGAGGTAATTCCTGTTTTTGAAGTTGAAGAGTGTTTCTTGTGTGCAGCAGAAGGGTGGATTCTGTCTTTGTATCCATCCTGTTTGCCTTGTCTTTTTATAGGTGAGTTAAGACCATTAATATTGAGGGAAATTAAGCACCATTGATTGTTAATTCTTGTTTGTTTTGGATTTGTTGTTGGTGGTGGTAGTGTGTGTGGATTCCCCTTTTGTCTTTTGGGTGTTGATAAATTTGGATTATCTATTGCCTATGATTTTGTGGGTATAGTTAACTTCTTTGGGCTTGGAGTTTTTATTCTAGAACCTTCTGTAAGGCTGGATTAGTGGATATGTTTTGTTTAAATCTGGTGTTTTCATAGAATGTCTTGTTTTCTCCATCTATAGTGATTGAAAGCTTTGCTGAGTGTAGTATTCCAGGCTGACATCCGTGGTCTCTTAATGTTGGTAGAACCTAAGGACCTTCTGGCTTTCAGAGTTTCTATGGAGAAGTCAAGTGTAATTCTGATAGGTTTGCCTTTATATGTTACTTGGTCTTTGTCCTTTGCTATTCTTAATATACTTTCTTTATTCTGTATGTTTTGTGTTTTAATTATTATGTGGCAAGGGGACATTTTGTGGTCCACTCTATCTTGTGTTCTGTAAGTTTCTTGTATTTTCATTGGCATGTCTTTCTTTAGGTTGGGAAAGTTTTATTCTATGATTTGGTTGAGTATGTTTTCTGTACCTTTGAGGTGGGTTTTTTCACCTTCTTCTATCTTTTCACAGTGTCCCATATTTCCTTGACATTTTGTGTTAGTGGTTTGTTGTATTTATGATTTTCTTTGGTCTATGGATCTGTTTCTTCTAGTGTATCTTCAATGCCTGAGAATCTCTCTTCCATCTCTTGTATTCTGATAGTTACGCTTGCATCTGTAGTTTCTGATTGTTTGGGTAAATTGCTAATTTACCCAAACCTTTTCTAATTCCAGTATTCCCTCAGACTGTGTTTTTTTTTTTTTTTGACTATTTCAACTTTCAAGCCTTGCACTGTTTGAATTGCTTCTTCTAATTTTTGGTTTGTCTTTTCTTCCATGTCTTGACATTTTTTGTTTAGTTTTTTTCTTCCATTTCTTTAAGGGATTTTCTCATTATCTCTTTGAGGGTCTCTATCATCTTCATAATTTTCTTTTTAGAGTTGTTCTCTTCTGCTTCATCTGTTGGGATGTTCATATCTTGTTCTTGTGGAGTCCCTAGACTGTGGTGGTGTTATATTGATCTTTCTGTTGTTGATTGTGCTCTTATACTGTCTTCTTCCCATCCCTTCTTCCAGTGGGTACTTGTGGGGCCTCTCCTTTTCCTGATTGGTATAGGGACCAAGATTCTCTTCCAGTAGGTGCAAACAGGTCCAACAATCCAATGGCTCTTCTCTTCCTGTGGGTGAAGGTGGGACCCATACTCTGACATTGGCAGACTATGGATGGGCTGTTCCTCAGGGACCGGTTCCCCCTTGCAGAGGCCCCAAGCCTCAGGAGGCTCTTAGGAGGGCACTGGAAGCAGGCCAGAAACAGACCCATGCTTGCCTCCTCCCATGGGTGGAGACAGGACTAGCACCAAGAAGGTGGCAGACTCAGGGTGGAGTGGTCCGCTGGGATGGGTTCCCTGTACACAATCCCCAGGCCTTAGGAAACTCTGAGCAGAGCACAGGAAGGCATCTTCTCAGATCATCTCTGTGTCACCACATCATATTCTTTTATGTGTTTTCTTTCTTTGTAATACTTTCTAATCCATGTTCTCCATGGGGTCTTCACTTCTACCAGGGATCACAAATGCCATCTTTGTTGATAGAGATGTTTGAATTATCAGATAGATATAAAAACATCTGTAATTGTTAAATGAGTAATTAGAAACACCATCAAAATAAATGAAAGTTGAGTCTCAGCAAGGAATTAGAAACTATTCTCTGAGACAACTCCAACAGAGAAGGAATGTAGTGCTTCAGTAGTGTTTGTGGAAGCTAATTACAGACAAATGTGACAGTTACTTGACACTGTGTAGATAATGCTTGCTACTAGGTGTTGAGGATGAAAATGCAAAGTTCTGCCTTATACCTGGCTACCTCTGAAATCCCACAGTTTCAGGTATAGGAGAACATTGCTAGGGTTTTGGGAAGGTAGATGGCAGGCTTCTCACTGGCCCTTTATTGCCATGTTTCGGAAGTCAAACCATAGTTCATTTTCTGTGTTACCAACTTCTAATTTCATGGTCCTTCACCTAATGGGAATAAGTATCTTTTAAAAACATATGTATGATTAATCAGCATTTTCTGTCATGTTTGGCAGAGGACAGAAGGAATAGTGAAACTTGTCTACTATGACTTGTCAGATATGGAAAACCCAGTACAGCTTATAGTACATTCAAAATATTTTGCAAGTTAGTCATAATAAACCTTACTCATATATCACCCATTTCTGTGCTTCAGGATTAGCCCATTATTGTATCATAGTATACCTTCATGCTTTCAATTGTAAGTTCATTCAGAGTTTGTTTGAATACTTATATGGGTATAAATATTCCTAGGTGAGCAGTTATGTTTCTTTTAGCTGTTTAGATGGATGGTTTATTTTATTCTCTATTACATTTTCACTTTATTATTTGTTTTGTATGTATATGTGTAGGCACATATTGCCATGATGTGCATGTGGAAGTCAAAGGAAAAGCTGTGGGATTTGGTTCTCTCCATCCATCACATAGGTTCCAGCCATCCAAACTGAGCCATCTCACTGACTTTTATCCTTTCGTATTGATGTGAAACCCATTGTTAAGATGATTCTTCATCAATGGTAACATATCCTCTCTTTTCCTTTGTTTTTGACATATGGTAGTTTCCCTACCTTGTTTCTACATATGAATGCAATTGTATTTATTTTGATTGCATCTTTACTCTTGCATTCTGAGTATTTGTGTCTTCCTTAAATTGTGTGAAATCAAGCCTTTTGTGGTGGCTGGAAGGAAAATGGCCCCAATGGCGCTATTACGAGGTGTGGCCTTTTTGGAGTAGGTGTGGTCTTGTTGGAGGAAGTGTGTCACTGTGGGGCTGTCTTCTGGTTAAAACGCAGCCAGCACCATATCTGCTGCACACTGCCATGCTCCCCATCATGATGCCAATTGACTGAACCTCTGAAACTGTAAGCCATCACCTCAATTAAACGTTTCCTTTGAGAGTTGCTCTTCTCAGCAATAAAAAACCCTAGGAAATGTATGCCCAGTGAATCAACAAGAAGCCTTTCTGTACATAAGGAACGAGCCACCAGAGAACTCTCTTCATTGTTGAGAATTTATCTTCATCCCAAAGAAAAAAGACCGTTGCCCCTTTCTTGTCTAGACAGCCCTGTCAGTGCATCCACATCCTCCATGACTATATTTATGGGCTATATTAATTACATATTAATAAGCTGCTCATCTGAGGGAGCCCCTCTCAATTAAGCTTCTTTGTGACAAATGTGCTCTAATTTCTCACCAGTCCCAGGCAAACCATAAATGTCCTGGCACCTTCCACACACATACTTTCCTTCAACTCATCCTTAGGTTGAGGAAATCTCATCTTCTGCCATGTGACAAAGTTGGATCCTATTCTAACCATTAGTCCAATGGAGGGACAGTCATCACAAAGGAGGAGGATGACTCTGGGTGTTCTCTGTGACTGTTGAGCAAGGTAACTATGGAAAGAGAAGCCTCTAAGAGCAGTGGGTTTTGCTAAGCAGGCACTGTCAGTGAAATCATTTGATGATAATGGACTAAACTTCTGAAAATGAAAGCCACCCCAATTAAATGTTTTCCTTTACAAGAATTGCTGTGGCCATGGTGTCCCTCCACAGTAATAGAAACCATAACTAAGACACTTTTCAATATTTCTTCTTTTCATTTTTGTAGTCTTTAGTAGGAATGGTTGCTATGTGCATATTACAACTTCTTCCATTCACAGTCCCATCTTTTAATCTCTCCTTACTCTTTTTAAGCTTAACTTTTGTGGAAGAGTTTTTAATTAAAATTTCTATGCATCCTTACAAACTCTTAAGTGTAGGATACATATGTGTGCCCTATATTCTAAGTTTATTATTTGAGCACTTGTATACAGTTTAATTGCTGTTCATGTTCTCCCTTCCTCGTGTATTGGTCTTTTCATTTTTTTCCCTTGGAAGTCCCTGGTATTCTGTTCTGTAAGGTTGACCTTACATAGTGATTTCTATACAGATTTGTGCTCGAAGCAGCTGAGATTTAATCCACCAGGAAAGAACTTTCAATGTCAATTTTATTTTTTATGCATTCACACCATATGTAATATAAAGCCAGACTCTATGAGGGCAATTTATCATGATATGGAAGCTTTCATTCCACTTTGTAGACATTTTTGTTTGTTTCCATCCACCCAGTAAGCAGGTCAGAAATCTTTCCTTGAAGCATCCCTGAGCTACTCAACAGAGTATACTGTTTCTTTTAGTTCTCTCTTCTCAAGATATAGCCTTTCATAGTAATGGTTCCATTTACAGCTCTCTTCCTTACACAGGTACAAGGTCACTAGCCACTTCCCCCAAAGGGTTTTTGACAGCATAGCCCATTACTGTCAATGCCTACAAGCAATTAAAATTACCCTTAGATAACAGTAGTTCTAGCTATTGTGCTTACCACTCAGGGTTCAAGTTCCTGGTATATTATGGCATCTGGGAATTTTGCTTTCAAGATTTACCATGATTATTAAAATTATTGCAATTCATTCATCTTTTCTATGTCCTTATAGCAGTGTTTGGCAGTAGACCGGTTTGTCATGTTGATGGAACTATTATAGAAATTACTTTGAATAGTGTACAAATGTGGTGGATAAGCTTTTCTGTGTGCTTTTATAGTTATTATCCCTGGAAATGTATTTTCACAGAAGAAAATCCCCTCTGTGGCTCGGTCTCAAGCAAATAAATATACAGGTGTGTGACAATTACCAAAAAATACGAACAAACTTTCTTCCTTTTAAGGAACTCTTAGTCTCCTTAGTATAGGTCCTGTTTGAGCATACGTGTCTGTAATGGACAAATGGAAGCATACTTACGATTGTTTGGTTGAGATTTCAAAATTTAGATAATATATTTTATATTTCTAGCCCTCATTTAGTTACAAGTATGCCTGATAATTTCTGAGGTTGTCTATTTCCATTACAAAACTATGGGTATTTTTTGGCCACTAATTTCTAGCAGTGTTTTGACTTACAGAAAATTCGCTGCATCCAAATAGGAGTCATTTCAACAAAAACTTCCTGCTTAGGATTTTTACTGAATTTTGCATGCTAGAATTTTGATGCTAGATTTTATGTTTTATTGCACTTATTTACCTTTAGAAAATAGCTGTACCAAATAGGAGATAGACATTTCCCTTCCCATTATATATTTTTTTGTTTTTTAGTCTCATTTTTTTCCTAAAACTGATTCTGGTGATGAGTAGTTTAAACCATATTTTAACATCAGTGTAGAGTAGCCTGCATATGGAATTTTTCTCTTATTATGGTTCTTTGTATTTTACACTAAATTGGATCATAAGAAAACAATACAATGTATATTAAAAGTTTATTCACAAAACAATCAAGATTTAAACAAAGAACAATTAATGAAGTTTTATGAAGTACTAAGAAAGTTAAGAGAAGTTTAATGCTGGATAAAAATCTGGAGAATTCCCATATAGCAACAAAAATAAGTTATTTACTTATATTCACTGATACATTTTGAATTTTCATTGCTTTCTTAAAAAAGCTATTTCATTTTTTTAGATTATAATACATCAATCACCTGAGCCCTGATGCCCTGGCTCTTATAATCTTTCTCCCACCTCTTCCTCAATGTTCCCTGAGCCTTCTGTGTGGAAGTATTTTGTAGATATATCGATTGGGACAGGATTCAACAACACTGCATTTTTTGTTTGTTTATTTTTCAAGACAGGGTTTCTCTGTGTAGCTTTGGAGCCTATCCTGGCACTTGCTCTGAAGACCAGGCTGACCTTGAACTCACAGAGATCCGCCTGCCTCTGCCTCCCGTGTGCTGGGATTAAAGGTGTGCACCACCAACGCCCAGCTTTTAAAACGAGTAGCCCAGGCTGGCCTCGAATTTGTGATCCTCCTGCCTCTGCCTCCTTCACCAAATCCCACTGGTGTGCGCTACCATAATCAGCCAACTCTTCATTTTAATTGGTTATGGTTTTGTGTAATGATCTCTGTTGGAGAAGGACTTCTTTATGTATATGTATATGTATATGTATATGCATATGCATATGTATATGTATATAAGACTCTTCTACAGTGGTGTGTTTCCATTTGACTTTTCCAAAAGTTTTCAGTGTTAGTTACTCCTTCCCATAACTCCTCATCTATGCTGCCCTCCCATCCCCACCTAACATAACCCTTCTTGCTCCACTGTTTCCCATTATCCCTTCACTCTATTTACACCCTTTCCCCCTCCAACAAGCCTCCTGCCTTACTGTTTTCCTGATGTCTATAGGTACTACTTTTTAAATACATATATTTAAAGTTAAAAGCTAACATTCACATATGCATCAGAACCTGTGGCATTGTCTTTCTTGTTCTTGGTTAATTCACTCAGAATGACTATTTTTAGCTTCATCATTGACCTGTGTATTTTTAAATATTTTTTAAATTAAAAAGACATGTGCATTTTATAACTTCATTTTTCTTAACAAGTGAATAATATTCCATTATGTAAATGTGTCACATGCTCCTTATTCATTCATTAATTGATGGGCACTTAAGCTATTTTCATTTTCTGGCTTTTAGGAATACTGAAGCAATGAATATAGATAAGCAAATATTTATTTAGTAGAATATAGGGTCTTTGGTACTGCGGTAGAATAATTTCCAGCTTTTGGAGAAACCTTCACACTAACTTCCTTTCTAGTTGCACCTATGTTATCTCAAACACTGGTGAATAGGTATTCCTCTTTGCCTGCACTCATGCCAGTATTTGTTTTCATTTGTTTTTTATATTAGATATTCTGACTACAATAGTATGAAATCTCAAAGTGGTTAGATGTATATCTGGTAAAGATATGGTTCTCATTCTGTATTCTGCCTCTTCACTTGAATGATGGTGTGTCCTTTGTTTAATGTCTGTGGTACTGGACTTTTCTTCAGAAAGTCCCTATCTGTACCTATGTAAGTTGAAGTATATCCCCTAATTTGTCCTCTAACGAAATCGGGGATTCAGATGTTGTGTTGAGATTCTTGATCCATTCGGAGTTGAGTTTCCTGCAGGGCAAAAGATTATTTGATTTTATTCTTCTGCATGTAGTTGTCCAGTTTGAGCAGCATCATTTGTTGAAGATGCTGTCTTTTCTTCCATGTATATTTTGTCTTCTTTGTCAAAAACTCAAGTAGCTATAAGGCACATGGGGTTATATCTACATCTTCAAGTCTATTCAATTGACCACAGTGTCTTGTTTTTTTTCCTGTTAATGCCATGTTGTTTTCATTACTATAGGTCTATACTATAACTTGAAATCAGGGATGGTGATGACTCTTTCAGTGTTTTTATAGTTCAGGATTGATTTTGGCTGCCTAGTTTGTGTGTGTGTGTGTGTGTGTGTGTGTGTGTGTGTGTGTGTGTGTGTGTTTGCGTGCTTCCATATGAATTTTTAAGTTAACTTTCTACTTTCTGTGAAGAAATTTATTCAAATTTGATTGGGGTTGCAATTAATTTGTGTATTGTTTTTGGTAGGGTGGCAATTTTCACAATATTGATCCTACCAATATATTAACATGGAGATCTTTCTATATTATGGTTTCTTCTTCAATTTCTTTTATAAGTGTCTTAAAGTTGTTACTTGTACAGGTCTTTCACTTTCTTGGTTATATTTATTTTAAGATAATTAGGTTTGTTTTGAGGGGTATTGTGAGTGGGATTATTTCTGTCATCTCCTTCTTAGTATATTTATTATTGGTATATAGGAAGGCCACTTATATTTTTCTATTAATTTTGTATCTTTGAATAATGCATTTATCAGCCATTCATGTTTCCTCTTTAGAGAATCTCTGTTTAGATCTGTACCCTATTTTGAATTGGGTTGCTGTCTTGATATCCATTCTTTGAGTTATTTATGTATTTTAGAAATTAACCTTCTATCAGATATGTAGTTAATAAAAATATTTTCCTATTCTGTGGCTTTCTACTTTGCCTGAATGATGGTGTCCCTTATACTGAAGCTTTTCAGTTTCACGAGGTCCTATTTATTAATTGTTGTGCTATCAGTGTTCTTTTCAGAAAGTCTATCAGATTCAATGTATCTGTTCTTATGTTAAAGTATTTGATCCATTTAGAGTTGGGTTTTGTGCAGGGTGATAAGTATGGATGTATTTGCATACTTCTACATGAAGCCATTCTGTTTGACTATCATCACCATTTGTTGAACATTTGCTGTCTATAAGTGTGTGGATATTTGTCTGAGTTTTAAATTCAATTTCATTGAACATGTTTGTTTTACACCAGAACCATGCTGTTTTTATTATTATAGTTCTGTAGTATAGCTTGAAGTCGGGGATGGTGATACCTCTAAAAGTTCTTTTATTGTATAGGTTTGTTTTAGCTATCGTGCATATGTGTGTGTTTCCATATAAAGCTGAAATTTGTCCTTTTAAGTTCTGTGAATAATTGTGTTTGAATTTTGATTGGCATTGCATTGAATCTGTATATTATGCCAATGCTAGGCTGCTTTTATTACTATAGGTCAACAGTAGAGCCTGAAGTCAGGGATAGTTATGCCTCTGGAAGTTCCTTTATTTGTACAGGATTGTTTTGTCTGTCCTGGGATTTTTTTCCATATGAAGTTGAGTATTGTTCATTCAAGGACTGTGAATAATTGTGTTGGGATTTTTGATGGGGATTGCATTGAACCTGTAGTTTGCTTTTGGTAAGATTGCCATTTTTACCATGTTTATCTTACCTATCCAAGAGCATGGGAGATCTTCCCATTTTCTGATATCTTCTTCAATTTCTTACTTCAAAGTCTTAATTTTCTTGTCATACAAATCTTTCACTTGTTTGGTTAGAGTTACCCCAAGATATTTTATGTTATTTGTGGCTATTGTAAAGCATGATGTTTCTCTGATTTCTTTTTTGTCCTGTTTAATATTTGGAAATAGGAGGGCTACTGATATTTTTGAGTTAATCTTGTATCGTGACATTTTACTGAAGTTGTTTATCAGCTATAGGAATTCTGTAGTAGAAATTTTGCGGTCACTTTTGCATACTATCAAATCATCTGCAAATAGCGAAAGTTTGACTTCTTCCTTTCCAATTTGCATTCCGTTGATCTCCTTTTGTTGTCTTATTGGTCTATCTAGAATTTTCAGTACTACATTGAATAGATACGGAGAGAGTTTCTGATTTTAGTAGAATAGCTTTGAGTTTCTGTTTAATTTGATGTTGGTTGTTGGCCTGCTGTATATTGACTTTATTATGTTTAGGTATGTTCCTTGTACCCTGTTCTCTCCAAGACCTTTATCATGAAGGTGTTTTGGATTGTGTTGAAGGCTGTTTCACCATCTAATGAAATGTTCATGAGTTTTTTTTCTTTCAGTTTATTTATGTGGTAGATTACATTGACAGATTTTCATATATTGACCCATCCATGCATCTCTGGGATGAAGCCTACTTGATCATGGTGGATGATTTTTTTATGTGTTCTTGTATTTTGGTATAGTTTTCCATACTGACACCTTTGTACGGAATACAGGACTATCCTAGGAAAGGCAACTTTGCAATCCAAATGGTGGGTGTGTTCCAATTATATGATTTTTGGGAAGATAGAGGAGGTGATAAAGCTATACTTTGAGGGATATGCAACATGTCACATTTAAAATAGATATTTAAAAAGGGTTCTCTGTATAATAGAACTAGTAAAAAAATCAGCATATATTTGAGAAGAGACTTAGGCTTGTCATGGGAATAAGAAAAGAGTGTTTTGAGGCCACCAAAGAAAGCTTGATATGAATTGTAATTTGTCTCCCTTTCCCCAGGTTCCTTTTATATAATGGCAAATATGCATAACAAGAATGTCACCATTGTAGATATCTATAGAACATTCCACCAAAATACAAAACAAGTTACCTTCTTCTCAGCGCCACATGGAAACGTCTCTAAAATCGACCACATACATGGCAACATAGCAAACCTCAACAGTTACAAAAAAATTGAAACAACCCCCTGTGTCTTATCGGACCACCATGCTTTAAAATTAGAATTCAACAACAACACTAACTACAGAAAACCTACAAACTCATGGAAATTAAGTAATACCCAATTTCACAATTCATGGGTCCAAGAAGAAATAAAAAAAGAAATTAAGGATTTCCTAGAATTCAATGAGAATGCAGATACAACATATCCAAACCTATGGGATACTCTGAAAGCAGTGCTAAAAGGAAAGTTCATAGCGCTAAATGCCCACATGAAGAAACAGGAGAATAATCACACTGGAGAATTAACAGCACAACTGAAAGCTTTAGAAAACAAAGAAGCCAATGCACTCCGGAGGAGCAGATGCCAGGAAATAATCAAATTGAGGGCTGAAATCAATAAAATGGAAACTAGGAGAACAATAAAAAGAATCAATATAACAAAAAGTTGGTTCTTCGAGAAAATCAACAAGATAGACAAACCTTTATCCAAACTTACCAAACAACAAAGAGTGAAATGTCCAGAGATCTATAACGATGACCCCAACTAACAATCTAAGCAGTAGTGGAGAGGCTACCTTAAATGCCCTTCTCCAATAATGAGATTGATGATTACCTTATATGCCACCCAAGAGCCTTCATCCAGTAGTTGCTGTCAGCAGGAGCAGACACCCACAGCCAAATACTGAACTGAACTCCTGGAATCCAGTTGCAGAGAGGGAGGAGTGATGAGAAAAGGGGTCAAGACCAGGCTGTTGAAACCCACAGAAACAGCTGACCTGAACAAGGGGTTGCTCATGGACCCCAGACTGATAGCTGGGAAACCAGCATAGGACTGATCCAGACCCCCTGAACGTGAGTGTCAGTTAGGAGGCCTGGGGAACCTATGGGGACTCTGGTAGTAGATCAGTATTTCTCCCTAGCATGCAAATGGACTTTAGGTGCCCATTCGACATAGAGGGATACTCTCTCAGTCTAGACACATGAGGGAGGGCCTAGGCCCTGCTCCAAATGATATGACCGACTTTAAAATCCCCATAAACTAAGTGGATGGGATAGAGGATTAGTGGGGGGGGCAGGGGAGGAGGGGAGGGAGAAGTAATCAGAATCAATATGTAAAACAAGTTCATTTCTAATTTAATTAAAAAAATAGAAAAGAAGAATTTCACTGTTGTAACTATTTTAAATTCTACAATCCAGGGACATTTATTCTAATGACAAAATTATACAGCAATCACCACTGTCCTGTCCCAGAACTTCTTCTACCTCAAAGAAAAGCCCAAAACAGGTAATTTTATTTTAAAACTTAGATTAGAGAACAATTCACCCTGGGATTAAAAACATTTAAGTAAAGAAAAGATAGCTCCCTACTGAAAAAAATCTAGGTTACCTTCAAATTTCCCATCTATTTCTCTTCTCTGAACCTATCCCTTTAAATGTAGCCAACCTTTCAAAAGCAGCTGTTAGAAATGCTATTATTCACAGCCTGTTCATAAGTATAGACTGACAGTTGCTTGCAACTTATTAGATCAGTTTGTTTAAACACCACTCGATGTAAAAGAGGAGAATCCCATTCAGAACATAACATAAGACTCCATTGAATTAATGTACTTTGGTCATTAAAACTCATATACTTAAGAACCCTGAACAAAGCCTAGGTGTGTGGAAATGGAAAGATATTTGTGTGGTTATTTATTTAAAGGAGAAAAAAGAAGTTGGTGATAAAATGTGTAATATTTTACTGGAGTGGAGAGGTGGGTGAGGAAGGAAGGAGGGAGAAACAAAAGTAAGGATTTTTGAAAAATCCTTGAAGAGATATCTTATTTTATGTTTACTTAAATGTGTGTAAGTGGTGTGTGTGTGTGTGTGTGTGTGTGTGTGTGTGTGTGTGTGTGTGTGTGTGTATAAATGTGCATGCCATGCACACATATGTTTAAGTGTAGTTATGCCATATGGGGTGATAAAGGTCCCCCTAAGAACCATAAACACAAAGTCTGCTATGGGAATCCATCCATTGAATTGTCAATGAAGGGGTCCAAGGCACTCCCCATCATCCTTGGTTATCTCCTAGAACTTGAAGATAAGACCCAATCCTGAAGATATCACATACTTCAGACACAAGACTTGGAGCAATCAAGATGGAACTGACCTGAAAGCCTCCATACTGAGGACTACCTCTTATAGTATTAGAAGGTGCAATGCAGGCTTCTAAGGAAAAAAGCAATTAGTACTCCTAGCCAGGTGTAAGACATATGAAACACAGCAATGACTGGTGGTCAAGCAAGATATTGCTGATGTGCAATAGTGTCACTTTTAATCTTGGGGGTAGCCAATCACTGTATAATTGGATCTAAGCCCTGTTCAATAGAAAGGTATTTATGATCATTACTGAAAACCTTGCCAACTACTAGTGGGTGAAGTGTCCCATTTTCCTAAACTATCTAATTCCTAACTGCATTCTAAATGTTCATTGTAATATCTACACATAAGTGTAGTTCTTACCCCTCATTAAAGAAGATTCTTTTTTCTAGGAGATAGTAACTTTTACAGAGATTCACAACTTTTCAAAATATAGAGAACAAGTGACTTAGGGGTGTGTGTGACCCCAATGGATACAGCTATAAAGCGACCCTTTCAGCTATGGCTGGGGGAAACTCACAGGAAATGGGCAGGAATACTGCAGGATTCAGAGGACCATGAAGTCTGCTGTGAGACTGCTCGACATGACAGGGATGCTGCACCCATGGAATCTTAACAGTATGCTTGCTTTAATAAGACCTTCATAATTAGGTGAAAAGCTATAGGCAATCAATGGCTTCTGAGAGAGAATCAGTTTTCCTTGGGAACAAATTCCTTGATAGGTTACCCAATCCCAAATATTCAGTCTTAAACACATGTACATACGACACCGAATGGACTCAGGAGGTTGTGTGCATATCTATACATACAGCTAGTAATTGTAATGAAAAATAGGAGATTAGCAATACGAGATGGAGTAGGGAGGAGTACAGAGGGGCAATTGGAGAGATGAAGAGGAGTGGCGGAAATAAGATAGATACAGTATTCACATAAGAAATTCTCAAAAGAAGTATTAACCTAGAATTTAGTGCCTCCTGACCCAAAAGAAAAGATATCATGGAAGCATCTAAAGTGTCAAGAAATGTTGCATGTTAGGGTACAGAAGGAACAAAAGAGAACAATAGAACAGGAAGTGAATGGTGTGTTACAGTTTAGTCAGAAAAGGCTTAGTGTAATGGAGGCTACAAGACCTTTCAATGGAAGTTTTCTTCAGTGGTGCAGAGCAATCTTGACTTCAACAGAAAGAGAAAAAGGAACTGATAATTGATTTTCTTTCCCAAAAGGCAATTCTCCTTTCATAGTCACTGTGCAGGGCATTGTCTGCAGAAACCTACCAGATGGTCTGAGTGAGGAGGGAGAATAAAGCATGATGATACACGGGAATGCAAATCAGTCATCTTTATTGCAGACTTGCTTGGGATTTGATTGGAATGGCAAGCAGCAAGGGGTCTTTTAGTATGCACTTGCTATTGTTCTTTTGGGAACCAATTTATTTTGCTATTTTACCTCAGACCTCAAAATTATACATAGAACCAAAGGCTCTCAGCAGAATTTTCTTAGCTTGTTTGTCCCCAGAATGAGGTCAGATTCTATCTCTGGGTCAAGTTATAATTCATTAGAAAAAGAATACCAAAGGCTTTGAAACAAGTGGACCAGATGTTTAAAGAGAATATCACTCCAGTCTATACAAACTGTTTGAGAAGTTGCAGCAGCAGGCAGAAACTAGAACAATTTTACTATAATGTGGCTTTCCACCATTTTTTTCAGATAAAGTAATCCAAAATATTCTCCTCCATGATGGCAATGACAAGTATATTATACTTTCTCAGAACAGATCATGTAATGTGACTAAGGCAATCTTCAGTCTTAGAGGATATGCGTGTTCTAACCTTTCTTTGTAATTGAATTGCTTAGAATTTGTAATTCATTTTCAAAGCAAGGGCACAAATCAATCTTTAAGGCTAGAAAACAATGCTAAATTTAGACTGGGGTTTTGGTTTGGGGTTATGAAGCGAAAGAGTGGGGGAAATAAAGAATTTTCGTTCTCTATACACAGTAAGATAAAATTTTTAATTTTTCAGAATTTCATGTATGATATTATATTTAGATTATTTCACATTTCTTTCTCTTCCCTTCAATTTCTCTCATATCATCCATCAAATACCTCTTAAATTCAGGACCTCTTATTCTCTACACCACACACACACACACACACACACACACACACACACACACACACACACACACACACACAATGCACAACTGGCTGAGTCTCTTTAGTGTTACTCATATGCATGTGTATTTAGGGCTGATGATTTGGAAGTAGATAACCTAACAGGGAGCACATCCCTAGAAAAGACTGATGCCCTTCTTTCAACAGCCATTAATTATCAGTACCTATTTATTCAGGTTTAGAGCACTGTGAAATGTCCCACATCCACTTTGGAAAGTCAACTGGTGCTGTCATTGCACAGATCTTGTTTAGGTAACCATAGTATTGTGATTTCATGGATTCACTTGTCTAGAAGACACTATCTCACAGCACACATCCTGGTCCCTGGCTTTTACAATCCTTTGTTTCCTTCTTTTGTATTGTTCCCTGAGCTTTAGTTGTAGGGGATGTGTTGTAGATCTGTCAGCTGAGGATGGGCAGCCCACAGTCAGTTGTTCGCTGCATTTTGAGTAGTTGGGAATTCTGTAATATCCTCCATCTAATGCAAAGAGAAGCATCTTTGATGAAGGATAAGAGCTTATTCCTGAACATAAGGACACGCTTTTAGAATGTGGTTTTATATTATGCTAGTTTAGGAAAGTAACAGGTTTTCTTCTCAGGTCCATGGTTTCACCAGCCATGATTAGCAGGCCATGTTTATAGGGCAGGAAAAGCAGGCCTTTATTTGGGGATCTATACTAAAACTTTTCTCAAGGCTACAAAAATTGTCATGCCCTTAGAATCTCTAATATTCCCCCTACCCACCACTATGACATTCTAAGCAGGTGTTACCAATTTCTTAAAGTGCTGGAGGATCCAAATAGATTTGTTCCATTTTTCCTCCACTATAACTGTCACACTTTCCTCTTAGAGAAATCATTTTACAACCTAAGGTTAAACAGAAAGCAATGTGCTTTAAGAATCTTTCATGAACACTTACTAGTCTTCCCTAACTGATGTGGGATAATGATCTTATACACTGTAAAAATTTGTCACTAGTATTGGTTTAGTAAAACATAGGAAATATAGGTGGGGCTACCAGACTAGGAGAATTCTGGGAAGAGGAAGGCAGAGAGTGAGTCACAACCAGATGCACAGGAAGCAAGATGAGAATGCCTTACTGAGAAAAGGTACCAAGTCACATGGCTAAACATAGACAAGAATTATGGGTTAATTTAAGTTGTAAGAGCTTTTTAGAAATAAACCTGAGCAATAAGCCAAACAGTTTATAATTTATATAAGACTCTTCATGTTTATTTGGGACTAAAGGACTGAGAGACTGGGCAGGATAGAAACTTCTGTCTACACCTAACTGTTGGCATAGATAGCTAAATTATTTAAGCATAATTCTTATTAATACAAAAATACCACCAATCAATGGGTTTCATCTCGTTAACACATAAGAACATATTTAAGTTAATTATGAAAAAATGGAACTGACGATGAATAGTCTAGTTATTCATAAATGTTTTTCATCCTAAGATGATCCTTGTTTTAGTTTCTTTAGTTCTTCATGATATATATCTGCATATATATATATATATATATATATATATATATACTATGAAGCATAACATATAGATGATGAATGAGGTAAAGTAATGAAGTGTGAATTTGTTTCTCTGAGATGTACCAATCAGGCAATACACAAGTGATTGAGGCACATAAGCTAGAAAATCAAATTGTAAAGACAATACTCTCTTCAAGGACCATGAGCTCCTTTATCCTTAAGCATAGCTAGCTTGGGAAAGAATCCCAGGGCATCTTCCAAACTGGCTATACTTTGAGGACTAACCTATGTATCACACAGTAGGTATTTTCCCTTTCTTCTCTCCTACTTCTCTCTCCCCCATTTTATACATATGGCTATGCAGTGCTTGCAGAGGTCAGAAGAGTGTCAGATGCCCTGCTACTGGAATTACAGACAGTTGTAAGCTGCGATGTGGGTGCTGAGAATTGATCCCAGGTCTTCTGGGAGAAAAGACCATGCTATTAACCACTGAACCATCTCTCCAGCCCCCGTTTCTCTTTTTCAATCACAGTTTTAAATTTCATACAAACTCTGGATTTTTGGAGATGTTAGTAGTAGGAATTCTGCTAAAAATGAACAAAAAGTATTGTGTGTTAATTATGTGACACTATTGCAATACTATTGTTAATAATTTTAATATTAGTAATAACCATATTTATATTATATTCTTTCTTCTCAGTGTTTGTGATTAAATCCAGGGCATCATGCATGCCAGACATGTCCTCTATGATTGATATTCCCCTTCAGACATACACACAATATCTAATTTAATTCTTGGATACCAGGAGATAAGCATTTTATTACCTCCAGCTTAAGGAACTTATGTCTTCCCTAAAGTTATATAGTTAGAATAAAAGAAGACAGGTTGAAACCAAGTTCTGCCAGCACAAATCTATTCTCTAAATTCACCATCTTCAAAATGGACATATGCATTCTTTGAAATGCACAAGATAATTTACTTGGATCCTAGGAACTTAAAGAAAAAATATATTTATTTAACTAAAAATACCCCCTTCCAAGATTTATAAAAGTTTAGTATTAAATTGACACAGGTACCCTTACTAGATTCAAAATATGTATTGTCTATACTGTATGTGGTATGTACAGTGTTGTACTGTATATACTTTATGTGATATGTATAGTATGTGCTGTATATAGTATATGTGGTATGCATAGTATGTACTATATGTGGTACAGGATTTATGCTATGAAGATGTGGCTTTTGACCTACTCCCACATTTACAATTTCTTATATTTTTGGTTGTAAGTTTAGCCTTTAAATGGCTGAGCCATCTCTCCAGCCCTACAATTTCTTTGTTTTCACTTGTGTTCATTTTTTTTTTTTGGTTTACATTAAGGAGTTTAGAACAGACAAGTTGTGTTTTAAAGAAAACTTCTTATACATAATACTAAATTCAGGCATGAATATGAAAAGGTGGGGCTGAACATGTTTTTCATCAGACAGCAACAATTTTAAAAAGGACAAACTAATGTACTGGTTGCTTCAGTAGGTGTATGGAGGCTCAACATTTTTCACTGATCAATCTCTAACCTACTGAAAATTATTAAACTGATCAATTTCTCCTTCAATTCCTTCTACAGTCACAATGTCCAGGCTTTTAAAATGGTGTTCAGCCTTTATAAAGCCTTAAATGTAATCCTATGCTAATCAATGTTGGAACTGTAATTTCATTATCTTATTATCTTAAGCAATGGCTTTTGCTGTATTAGTTACCATATGGGTAAACTTTTTAGAAATCATTAATTTTATTTTGGTCTCAACTATTTTTTAGAGATTAATATTCTGGCTTTCCAACCCACTGACTCACTATGTTCAGGTTATTTCCTTCATTGAATTAAGATAATTGTACATTAACAGTTATACTAACACAGACCATGTGTTTGAAAACACATTCTCCACTTGACAAGTAGCCTCATCTGAGCCAATCTCAAGAGCATTTCTACAGCCTCCCACCTGGTGGCAACTTCTTGCATTGCAGCAATCATGCTTGTCCCAGATTGGATGTATAATAAATGCTCAACAGCTGCAGAAGGGCATTTGCACCACTGAGAGTAGATGGACCAATCAAAGCAGGATATATGAAGCAAGGAAGTGCATACTTGGGAAGAACTGATATCTCATGAGACCAGAGATAGGCTTCAGGAAGATGTATTGCCAAGAAAAAGCAATAGTCTGAGAAGAAACAGGCAGAAGGCAATAGTCAGTTCAGGATAAAACTTGTTTCTAAGGGCAAAATTACAAAAAGAATAGGCAATTATGATACAAAAAATCAAACAAAACATATGTAATCAATAAAATGGTGATGTGTGTTAATGTTAGTTCAACCATATATTTATACTGTCTGGGAATGGGTGGTTATAGTTCTGTGGGAGAAATAATTTGACAGTGGAAAAACTTAGTGCAAGAGTTTCAACATCTAAATAAAGAATGAAATTTATTTGTCATTGAAAAAATCGAGCAAAACAATAATATACCTCACTTTCAAGTACGGCCGACAAAATGAGATCATGATGTCGTCCACCAATCACAGAAGTATGAATGAAAGCATGGTGCACTTTAACAACTTGAGCTGATTTCACGATTACCTGTCAAATTATGGACAGATATTAGGGACTTAAGTATATACCTAAAATCATGTGTTTCTTATGTCCCAGAGAAAGCAGTAGATTGCTGTTAAGTGACTTCTCCCTGGTGCTTAGGAAAAATGCTTAGAAAATTATGGTAAGGACTTCCTGAGTTTCTTGCTAGCTGCACTATGGAGAGATGGCAATCTGTGCAATTCTTTTGGTATCTATTTCTAAAATTAACTTGTCACTGGTTATGATAATTGGAAATGATTGTTATTATCTTTTTAAAGCACATGACTATGTAAGATGAGATATTATTAAATCTGTCAATGAGATTGTATACACTGGTTTATATCTGTGTGCTAGTTCTTGAGGTGTGTGTGTGTGTGTGTGTGTGTGTGTGTGTGTGTGTGTGTGTGTTGTGTTGTGTACACAGATAGCCTTGTGAATGTTGATATGAATGTTTATTTGTCAATGTATATTTACATGGCTCTGAAATATATACATGGCTCTATGTTTAATAAGTCTAATCACAATTAACCTGAAGGACATTTTGGCAGGCTAGCAAGTCAGCAATGAGATGATGGGGCTCAAAAGCAAAATTCTGTCTTCCTTAGGTGAGTGCAAATCTTTATCTATTTGAGGTTGTTAGTATGATTGGACTAAATTCACATATATTGTGGGAAACAATCTATTATATTCAGTCTCCTGCTTTAAATGTTAATCTCATAGCAATGGCTAGACTAGTGTTTTATCAAATATGTGATTGCCATGACCTAGTCAACTTGAAACATAAATTTAAGCATCACTTGGTTATTAGTATACTAATACTTTTCAGTGAAGTATATCACTTACTCTGTTGGGCATGACACTAGATCACTAGAAAAGGGGAAGGTGAAAGATTGAACTATCAGCTGTTGGGACAATAAAACTGATGGACTTTGAAGTTGATTCTGAATGTGACCATTTTTCATGATCAGCTTTTGCCTGGGTTATAACAACAGCTTTCTAACTTTTGGATGTTTTGTGACTGTTGTTTTGGAGATTATAATACAACCATATCATCTCTTCCTGCCTTTCTCTCCCTACAAGCCCACCCGTACACCCCTCCTTGCTTTCCTTTAAATTCTTTGCCTCTTTTTTATTAATTGTTATTGCACACACATATGTTTGTAAATATGCATTCATAAATATATCCTTCTTAGTCCATATTGTATGCTTCTTGTTTTTATGCTTTGGTTTTAGTTTTGTTTTTTAATACAGGCTCTGTCTATATAGCCCTGGCTCTCCTAGCTCTCACTATGTAGACCAGTCTGACTTCAAACTCATAGAGATTTGCCTGCCTCATCCTAGTGAGCTAGTGAGTGCTGAGACTAAAGTTGTGTGCCACCATGCCCAGCACTTATACGTGTTTGCAGTGTTGACCATTTGACACCAGTAAACCAACTGGTGTCTTTGTCACTGAGGAAGACCACCTCTCCTGCTCCAAGCTCTTCTAACCCTGAAGATCTTTGTGTAGGGTTCAGGCCTTTTGGGCTTTCTCCATCCACTTTGTCATGTTCTTGTTCAGTTCTTGCTTTAAAGCTTTTTCCTTCTCTGCCACTCCCTATGTCATAGCATATTATGGACTGGTTATATCCACTCTGTTAAAATATAGGCGGTGTTATATCATGCCCCTGCTGAAGAACCCGCTTAGGGCAGCTTCCCCTACAATGGGCAGCTTCCCCTACAATTCCCCTTTTAGTCTAAAAGAGGATTAAAGCTTAACAGTATGTAGTATCCAAAATTAACAATCATAAAGGCAAAATATAAGAAGATACAACAATTTGCTTATGTCACATCCTAAATATCTATTTTAACTAAACCCTAAAGTCATCTGAAGCCTGATCCAAGCCTGAACACCTCCTTCCAATCCCAACCATAAACAATAGAAAGCTATCCCTAACTAAGTATATACACTATCCTAAGTGACAGCAATGGGGGAAAGGGGACGTAGCATTCTCCAAGTTACTTCCTGCTGAAATGGAATGACATCCTTGTGGGGTCCTGTAGGAAGAAAATGTTAGTATAGTAAAAGTCTTGAATGAATTGTATCCAATCCATGTTAGATGGGATTTGTTTGACTGAAGATCTCGCTTGAAATCCTCAACTTGATTGAAGTCAGTACCCGAAGCTCTGGCAGGAGGGTCAGTTGAAATGGAGCAAGTTGGATCCAGTGCAGTCAAGGAGGTGTGGCCCATTTTCCTTCCGGAGTGTCCAAGGATTGCTGTCAGGCAGGTCTTCATTGGCTGTGTGGGACTCAAACATAACCATTTAGCAGAGAAATGTTTGCTTGTGTATGTACACATGCTGGGGAATGCAACCATGGGAGCATAACAATTATGAGAGGGTGTACACCTTGAAAGAAAGAGCCAAGAAAAGACAAAGACAGTCCCCAAATTCTTCTTTTATTCTGTATTACACCACCTCTCCACATCATTCTCCACTTCACTCAGCATGAAAGACCACGTTCTTCTCCTGGCCTATGAGACTCTCTAGTTGATTGCCTTGTTTTGTTGACTTATGTAATGCTTCCCAATCATTTAACACAACTTTTGCTACGTTGTTCTTGTTGTTCCAGAAACCTGCTTGGCTGCCCTTGCCTTGAAAATTTGATTTGTGCTATTGCTCCTGTAATGAACTTATATCACCTGAAATTTCTTCATTCCATCCAGGCCCAGTTTGAACACTAAGGCTCCAACGCTATTCTAACTGAAACTACAATGACATCTTACCCCAAACTGATTCCTAATTTTTTCTCTATACTACACGATGGTTTACATTGATTGTCAACTGATACATTCTAGAATCCTCTTGTAGACAAATTTCTGGGCATGTTTATGATGGATTTCTAGGTTAGGTGAACTGACATGGGAAGACACAGAATAACTGTGAGCAGCACTGTTCCATAGGCTGGGCTTCTGAACTGAACTAAAAGGAGAAAGGAGCTTATACCAGTATTCATCATAGTCCATTATGATTGTAGAGTTAGTGTGACCAGCTGCTTCTTGATCTTGGCACTATAGCGTGCCTGTGATAATGGACTGTATTCTACTGGAACTGTCAGCCAATACTATAAGCCTTTTCTTCCCTAAGTTGCATTTGTCACATATTTTATCACAGCAAACAGGAAAGTCATTAATGCAGATGTTTTATCTTTAATCACACTTCTAAATGACTGGTATATTTGTCTATGCCTTTATTAACTAGAATTATAAATCCATGGACATATTTATTTTGCTTACATATTCATCTCTACTATGATATCCTTTTGTTTAGTCATTTTATTTATTGTTCATGTGTGTGTGCACATGTGTGCCTGCCCACAGACAAACACATGCCTTTATGTGTATGGAGATAAGAGGAAGACTAGTGAAAGTCAGTTCACTCCTTCTAAGATGTGTGTCCTGGTAACCAAATCATGGTCTTATCTGCTGGGCCACAGTATGATATCCTTAAGTACAAAATAATGAACACCAGTGTTATTATAATTAACATATGCTAATAAGACATTGAAAAGTTAGTAGAATGCATGAGTTAATGAGCACGTTTAGTAACTTATTAAGAACTGGAACTAAAGATTAGACTTTCTAAGTCAGTTTCCCATTTGTCAGTATCAGGAGCTGTCAGATTATTTACTCTAACAACCTGTGAAAGCTTATTGTTTCTCTTCTCAATGGGCTTCCCAATTTTCTGCTTTGCCTCTAGAATTAAACAGTGACTTTTAGTACCAAACATTCTGTTATATTTATCAGCAGCAAGAAAGAAGAATTTCCTGTATTTTACTTAATTTCTGATGGGTAATGAATCTCATTACATGACATAGCTAATATGATCGAATGAAAAGAATTATTCTTGAGTTGAAACCATATTACCAAAAATCATTTGAAGGCACACAGGCAAATCATACATTATATTATAGTTCATATGAAACATGGCTGATTCGGTCTTTAATAACTTTAGAAGTATCCATTTTACTTACAACTTTTGAGTCTTGTGACGTGGACAAATACTCTCTAAAAATGTAACTTAAAGTGACTTTGTTTTCTGTCTTATGCACCTGAAACAAATCTCAGCTATTTATAGCTATTACTTCTCAACTTCAACTATAATTCTAGATATAGGTTATTAATTTTCATTTGTTCTGGAGTCTCTCTTTTCAAAAGCAGCTAAAAATATGGGTTGGTGAGATGACTCAGTGGGTAAGGTGTCTGCTGCCAGGCCCGACAAGCTCAACTCAATCGCTTGGACCCACAAATGAAAGAAAACAGACTCTTGCAGCTTGTCTTCTGACTTTCACATGTATTCTGTAATACAAAAGCCCCAAAAGAAACAAAAGTGCAATAAAAAATAAATGAAGTCTAAAATGTATTTAGCATGGTCGAAGTGCCTTTGGGTGTGAAGAAAATGAAGATGCTAAGACTCATATTGGGTTTTAGGCGTAGTAGTGAGAAAGAAAAGCTGTGAATAACTGCAGTGATAACTTTTACTTCCTACAGTATGAATTTATTGTTATAACCTTAAATTTAGCAAAGTCATATAATGTTTATTTTCTTTTCCTCCTATTCCCCTGCTGACAAGTGTGTATAAAAAAGTAAAATAAAACAAAAAGAATTATCTTAGAAAAGTGTTGTAAAATACAAGTTGGATTATTATATAGAGCAATCTGGTATCAACAGTGGGAATGTTTAATAGTAGTTTTGTACAAATTAGTTTTGACTTTTTTCTTTTTAAATTTAAATTAGAAGCAATCTTGATTTTTTATTCTTTAATTACTACTCATATTTACATATCCATCCCCCCATTCCCTTACCCTCCAATCCTCCCATGTTCCCCACCAACCCCCCAACCCACCCACAATTCCTCCCCAGGGATAGTGAAGTCCTCCATGAGGGACCTTCTAAGTCTGTCATATCATTTGGGGGGAGGCCTAGGCCCTCCGTGCTGTATCTGGGCTACAATAGTATCCCTCCATAGGGAATGGGCCCCCAAAGTCCATTTGTGCTCTAGGGACAAAGACTGGCTCCACTGTTAGATGTCCCATAGACTGTCTTGGCCTCCTAGCTGGCACCCATATCCAGACGGCTTGGTTTGTTCCAATGCTGTTCCCCAGCTTTATGATTAGAGTCTCCATGCTATCAGTAGGTCAGGTCAACTGTTTCTGCCAGTTTCTCCAGTCCCGTCTTGGCTCCTTTGCTCATCCCTCCTCCATCTCCACAACTGGATTCCAGTAGTACAGTTCAGTGCTTAGCTATGGGTGCCTGTTTCTGCTTCGAACAAGTACTGGATGAAGACTCTAGGAATGGTGACCAATGTAGGCAGCAATCTCATTTTGGGGAAGGACATCAATGGGATCCTCTCCACCATGGCCTGGCTTCTTAGTTGGGGTTATCCCTGTGGATCCCCTAACATTTCCCCTGTGCCAGACCTCTTTCCATACCGGCACTGTCTCCCTCAATCAAGGCATCTCCTTTCTTGCCCTCCTCTATTCCTTCCCTGTCTCAGTCCTCACGTTATTCTCTTGTCTCCACTTCTTCCCTTACCACCTCCTTCCTCTTCCCCATGTTGGGTTCCCACTTTGTTCTTGTCCCTATCCCCTTCTTCGAGGGACTATGCAATCTTCTCTAGGTGGCCTCCTTGTTTCCTAGCTCCTCTGGCAGTGTGGATTGTAGAATGGTAATCCTTTGCTCTATGTCTAAAAATCAAAAATGAGTGAGTACATACCATGTTTATCTTTTTGTGATTGGGTTACCTCACTCAGGATGGTTTCTTCTAGTTCCATTCATTTGCCTGTGAATTTCAAGATTCCATTGTTCTTTTCCAGCTGAATAGTACTCCATTGTGTAAATGTACCACATTTTCTCTATCCCTTCTTCAGTTGAGGGGAATCTAGGCTGCTTCCAGGTTCTGGCTATTACAAATAATTCTCCTATGAACATAGTTGAACATATGTCCTTATTGTATGAGCATGCATTCTTTGTGTATATGCCTAAGAGTGAAATTGCTGGATCTTGAGGTAGACTGATTCCCATTTCCTGATAAATTGCCATACTGATTTCCAAAGTGGTTGTACAAGTTTGCTCTCCCACCAGCAATGGAGGAGTGTCCCTCTTTCTCCACATCCTCTCCAGCATAAACTGTTGTAGGTGTTTTTGATTTTAGCAATTCTGACAGGTGTAAGATGGTATTTTAGAGTGGTTTGAGTTGTATTTCCCTGATGGCTAAGGATGTTGAGCACGTTCTCAAGTGTCTTTCAGCCATTTTGGATTCCTCGGTTGAGAATTCTCCATTTTTGTTCTGCACTCCAACTTTTAATTTCATTGTTTGGTGTTTTGGTGGCTAGTTTCTTGAATTCATTGTATATTTTGGTGATCAGCCTTCTATCAGATGTGGGGTTGGTGAATATCTTTTCCCATTCTGTGGGCTGGTGTTTGTCTTGCTGACTGTGCCCTTTGCCTTACAGAAGCTTTTCAGTTTCAGGATGTCCCATTTATTAATTGTCGATCTCAATGCGTGTGCTACTGGTGTTATGTTCAGAAAGCAGTCTCCTGTACCAATTTGTTTGAAGGTACCACCTACCTTCTCTTCTAGGAGGTTCAGTGTGGCTGAATTTATGTTGAGGTCGATGATCCATTTCGACTTAAGTTTAGTGCATGGTGATAGATATGGATCTAACTGCAATCTTCTACATGTCCGAATCCAGTTATGGCAACACCATTTGTTGAAGATGCTTTTTCCCCATTGTATAATTTTAGCTTCTTTGTCAAAAATCAGGTGTTTGTATGTGTGTGGGTTAATATTAGAGTTTTTAATTTGATTCCATTGGTCTATCTGTCTATTTTTACGCCAATACCAAGTTGTTTTCAGGACTATGGCTAAATAATAGAGCTTGAAGTCAGGGAAGGTGATGACTCTGGAAGTTCCTTTATTGTACAGGGTTGTTTTTTTTTTTTTTTTTTTTTTTTTTTTTTTAATTTTTTTTTTTTTTTATTAGTTCTAGTTAGGGAACAAGCTTATTTCAAGTCCCTTCTCCCTCTCCCTCCCCTCACCCCCAAACTTTCTCCCCCACCCCCAGCCCATCCCCCCAACCCCATCCACCCACTACTCCCCAGGCAGGGTAGGGCCCTCAACGGGAGCTCAGCAAAGTCCACCAAGTCTTCCTATGCTGATCCTGGGCCCTTCCCCATGTGTCCAGGGCCAGAGTGTAACCCTTCATATGGGATGGGCTCTCAAAGTCCCTTCTTGCACCAGGGAAAAATACTAATCCACTACCAGAGGCTCCCTGGAGTGCAGAGGCCTCCTTATTGACATCTATGTTCTGGGGTCTGGATCAGTCTTGTACAGGCCTCCTGGACAGCATCTGAGGTCGATGTGCTCTCCCTTGTTCAGGCCAACAGTTCCTGTGGGTTTCTCCATCCTAATACAGACCCCTTCGTTCTTCATTCCTCCCTCTCTTCAACTAAATTCCCGATTTCGGCTCATTGTATATCTGTGGATGTCTGTCTCTGTTTCCATCAGCCACTGGGTGAGGGCTCTAGGATGGCATAAAGAGAAGTCATCAATCTCATTTTAGGGGGAGGGTTTTTAGGTTATCCTCTCCACCATTGCCTGGATTGTCAGATCGTGTCATCCTTGTAGGTCTCTGGAGATCTCCCTGGTTCCTGATCCCTTCTCGGGCCTACAGTGGCTCCCTCTGATATCGTTTCTCTCATCTTGCTCTCTTTCCTCTATTCTTCCCCCAACTCAATGTTTCTGCCCCTCCATTTCCTCTCCTCTTCTCCTCTTCTCTTGCTCTTATTGTAGCAGCTCCTTCCCCCCCCCACCCTCATGCCCCCAATTAGTTCGGGAGTTCATGCCATTTCCATTCCTGGGGACCATTTAACCCTTAGAGTCCTTCATGTTTCCTAGTTTCTTTGGTGAAGAGCATTATATACTGGTAGTCTTTTGTTCTATGTCTAAAATTCATATATCAGTGAGTACATACCTTGCTTGTCTTTTTGTGACTGGGTTACCTCACTCAGGATGGTTTCCTCTAGTTCCATCCATTTGCCTGCGAATTTCAAGATTCCATTGCTTTTTTCTGCTGAGTAGTACTCCATTGTATAAATGTACCACATTTTCTCAATCCATTCTTCAATAGAGGGGCATCTAGGTTGTTTCCAGGTTCTGGCTATTACAAACAATGCTGCTATGAACATGGTTGAACATATGTCCTTGTTGTAAGTACATGCCCTATTTGGGTATATACCCAAGAGAGGAATGGCTGGATCTTGAGGTACACTGATTCCCATTTTTCTGAGCAACCGCCATACTGATTTCCAGAGTGGTCTTACAAGATCGCACTCCCACCAGCAATGGAGGAGTGTTCCTTTTTCTCCACATCCTCTCCAGCATAGATTGTCATTGGTGTTTTTTATTTTAGCCATTCTGACAGGCGTGAGATGGTATCTCAGAGTTGTTTTGAGTTGCATTTCTCTGATGGCCAATGATTTTGAGCACTTTTTTAAGTGTCTTTCAGCCATTTCAGATTCCTCTGTTGAGAATTCCCTATTTAGTTCTGCACCCCACTTTTTAATTTCGTTGTTTGGTGTTTTGGTGGCTAGCTTCTTGAGCTCCTTATATATTTTGGAAATCAGTCCTCTGTCAGATGTGGGATCGGTGAAGATCTTTTCCCATTCTGTGGGTGGTCGTTTTATCCTACTGACTGTTTCCTTTGCCTTGCAGAAGCTTCTCAGTTTCAGGAGGTCCCATTTATTAATTGCAGACCTCAATGTCTGTGCTTCTGGCGTAATGTTCAGGAAGTGGTCTCCTGTGCCAATTTGTTCAAGGGTAGTTCCCACTTTCTCTTCTAGAAGATTCAGTGTGGTTGGATTTATGCTGAGATCTTTGATCCATTTGCACTTAAGTTTTGTGCATGGTGACAGGTATGGATCTATCTGTAATTTTCTGCATGTCCGAATCCAATTGTACCAGCACCATTTGTTGAAGATGCTGTCTTTTTTCCATTGTATAGATTTAGCACCTTTGTCAAAAATAAGGTATCCATAGGTGCGTGGGTCGATATCAGGGTTTTCAATTCGATTCCATTGGTCTATCAGTCTATTTTTGTGCCAATACCAAGCTGTTTTCAGAACTATGGCTCTATAGTAGAGCTTGAAGTCGGGGATGGTGATGCCTCCAGAAGATCCTTTATTGTAAAGAGTTGTTTTGGCTATCCTGGGCTTTTTATTTTTCCATATAAAGTTGAGTATTGTTCTTTCAATGTCTGTGAAAAACTGTGTTGGGATTTTGATGGGGATTGCATTGAATCTGTAGATTGCTTTTGGCAGGATTGCCATTTTTACTATGTTAATTCTACCTATCCAAGAGCATGGGAGATCTTTCCATTTTCTGGTATCTTCTTTAATTTCTTTCTTTAAAGTCTCAAAGTTCTTATTGTACAGGTCTTTCACTTTTTTGGTTAGTGTTACCCCCAGGTATTTTATGTTGCTTGTGGATATTGTGAAAGGTGATGTTTCCCTGATTTCTTTCTCATTGGATTTATCATCTGTGTATAGTAGGGCTACTGATTTTTTTGAGTTAATTTTGTATCCTGCTACCTTGCTGAAGGTGTTTATCAGCTGTAGGAGTTCCCTGGTAGAGTTTTTCGGGTCACTAATGTAGACTATCATGTCGTCTGCAAATAGTGAAAGTTTTACTTCATCCTTTCCAATTTGTATCCCTTTGATCCCCTTTTCTTGTCTTATTGCTATAGCCAGAACTTCAAGTACAATATTGAAGAGATATGGAGAGAGTGGACAGCCTTGTCTTGTTCCTGATTTTAGAGGAAACGCTTTGAGTTTCTCTCCATTTACTTTGATGTTGGCTATTGGTTTGGTATATATTGCCTTGATCATGTTTAGATATGTTCCTGTTATTCCTGTTCTCTCCAAGATCTTTATCATGAAGGGATGTTGGATTTTGTCAAAGGCTTTTTCAGCATCTAGTGAGATGATCATGTGGTTTTTCTTTTTAAGTTTGTTTATATAGTGGATTACATTGATGGATTTTCGTATGTTGAACCATCCTTGCATCCCTGGGATAAAGCCTACTTGATCATGGTGGATGATTTTTCTGATATGTTCTTGTATTCGGTTGGCCAATATTTTATTGAGTATTTTAGCATCGATGTTCATGAGGGATATCGGTCTGTAGTTCTCTTTCTTAGTCATATCTTTGTGAGGCTTGGGTATCAAAGTGATTGTAGCCTCATAGAAAGAGTTTGGCAATATCCCATCTGCTTCTATTGTGTGGAACAGTTTGAGGAGTACTGGAATTAGCTCTTGTTTGAATTTCTGGTAGAATTCTGCAGTGAAGCCATCTGGCCCTGGGCTTTTTTTGGTTGGGAGGCTTTTGATTACTGCTTCTATCTCATTAGGGGTTATAGTTCGATTTAAACTGTCTATCTGATCTTGATTTAATTTTGGTAAGTGATATTTATCCAGAAAGTTGTCCATTTCCTTTAGGTTTTCCAATTTTGTGGAATACAGGTTTTCAAAGTATGACCTAAAGATTCTCTGGATTTCCTCAGTGTCCGTTGTTATGTCTCCCTTTTCATTTCTGATTTTGTTAATTAGCATGCTCTCTCTCTGCCTTTTGGTTAGTTTGGCTAGAGGCTTGTCTATCTTGTTGATCTTCTCAAAGAACCAACTCTTTGTTTCATTGATTCTTTGTACTGTTTTCCTAGTTTCTACTTTGTTGATTTCGGCTCTCAGGTTGATTATTTCCTGGCGTCTACTCCTCCTTGGTGAGTTTGCTTCCTCTTGCTCTAAAGCTTTCAGTTGTTCTGTCAATTCTCTAATGTGACTTTCCTCCAGTTTCTTCATGTGAGCACTTAGTGCTATGAACTTCCCTCTTAGCACTGCTTTCAGGGTGTCCCATAAGTTCGGGTATGTTGTGTCTACATTCTCATTAAATTCTAGAAAGTCTTTGATTTCTTTTTTTATTTCTTCCTCAACCAAGGAATGGTGCAATTGGGAGTTATTCATTTTCCACGTAAATGTAGGTTTTCTGCAATTCGTATTGCTGTTGAATTCTAGCTTTAATGCATGGTGGTCTGATAAGATACAGGGGGTTATTTCAATACTTTTGTACCTGTGGAGGTTTGCTTTGCTGCCAACTATGTGGTCAATTTTTGAGAAGGTTCCATGTGGCGCTGAGAAGAAGGTATATTCTTTTGTGTTTGGATGGAATGTTCTATAGATATCTGTTAAACCCAGTTGTGTCATAACTTCTTTCAGATCCTTTGTTTCTTTGTTAAGTTTCTGTCTAGTAGTTCTGTCCAGTGGTATAAGGGGGGTGTTGAAGTCTCCTACTATAAGTGTGTGTGGTTTTATGTGTGGTTTGAGCTTTAGTAATGTTTCTTTTACAAAAGTGGATGCTTTTGTATTAGGGGCATAGATGTTCAGGATTGAGACTTCGTCTTGATGGACTTTTCCTGTGATGAGTATGAAATGCCCTTCTTTATCTCTTTTGATTGCTTTCAGTTTAAAGTCTAATTTGTTAGATATTAGTATTGCTACCCCAGCTTGTTTCTTGAGCCCATTTGATTGGAAAATCTTTTCCCATCCTTTTACTCTGAGGTATCGCCTGTCTTTGAATTTGAGGTGTGTTTCTTGTAAACAGCAGAAGGATGGATTCTGTCTTCGTATCCATTCTGTTAGCCTGTATCTTTTTATGGGTAAGTTAAGACCATTGACATTCAGGGATATTAACGTCCATTGTTCATTGGTTCTTCTTAGTTTTGGATTTATTGTTGGTGGTATCATTGCGTGTGGATTTTGCCCTTCTGTTTCTTTTTGTGTTTGGTGAAATTCGATTAACTACTGACAGTGTTTTTGTGAGTGTAGTTATGTTCGTTGGGTTGGAGTTTTCCTTCCAGAGCCTTCTGTAGTGCTGGATTTGTTGATATGTATTGTTTAAATCTGTTTTTGTCGTGGAATATCTTGTTTTCTCCATCTATAGTGATTGAAAGTTTTGCTGGGTACAGTAGTCTGGGTTGACATCCATGCTCCCTTAGTGCTTGTAGGGTATCTATCCAAGACCTTCTGGCTTTCAGAGTTTCCATTGAGAAGTCGGGTGTGATTCTGATTGGTTTGCCTTTATATGTTACTTGGCCTTTTTCCTTTGCTGCTCTTAATATTTTCTCTTTATTCTGTAGATTTGGTGTTTTGATTATTATGTGTCGGGGGACTTCTTTTTGTGGTCCAGTCTGTTTGGTGTCCTGTAAGCTTCTTGTACTTTCATAGGCATATCCTTCTGTAGGTTGGGGAAGTTTTCTTCTATGATTTTGTTGAATATGTTTTCTGTACCTTTGAGCAGTATTTCTTCACCTTCTTCTACACCTATTATTCTTAGGTTTGGCCTTTTTACGGTGTCCCATATTTCCTGGATATTTTGTGTTAGGGTTTTGTTGGACTTGAGGTTCTCTTTGGTGGATGAATGTATATCCTCTAGCGAGTCTTCAGTGGCTGAGATTCTCTCTTCCATCTCTTGAATCCTGTTGGATACACTTACATCTTTAGTTCCTGATCGTTTATCCAACCTTTCCATTTCCAACATGGTCTCATTCTGTGTTTTCTTTATTGTGTGTATTTCAGCTTTCATGTTTTGAACTATTTCAAGAGCTTCCTTCACTTGCTTGGATGTTTTTTCTTGGCTTTCTTTGGATTCTTTAAGAGATTTATTTATTTCTTGAATTTTTTGGTTTGTCTTTTCCTCCAATTCATTTAATTTTTTGTTTGTTTTCTCTTCTATTTCTTTAAGGGATTTTCTTGTTTCCTCTTTAAAGGTCTCTATCAACTTGCTGAGATAATTTTTGAGGTCCATCTCATCTTCATGCTCTGTGTTGGGCTTTTCAGCTCTTGCCGGAGTGGAGTCCCTAGGTTCTGGTGGTGTCATGTTGGTCTTTGTGTTGTTGAGTGAAATCTTATTCTGTCTTCTCCCCATATCCTTTTAGTGGGTGCGGGTGGGTTCTCTCTATCTCCTCTTGTGGCCCAGTGGTGTGTGGGGGCTAGGAATTCGATGTCCACAACTCTAGATGATCTCGACGCTCCTGGTGGTCTCCTCGCTAGTTCCTAGTTTCTTGGTCGTTCGGCGGAATGGAAGAGTGGGGTGCTACCAGATTTGGGGCACAGGGAGCTCCTCCCTGCCTGGGCTTGTCTGGCCCAAGCCGGCAGGCTCAGGAGGGGGTGGTGGGATGGGGGTGGTGGGGTGTTCTGGCCTGGAGTCGGGAGCGGGCAGGAGCTCACTCACCTAGTTCCAGGTCAGTCTGCGGCGGCGGAATGTAAGAATGGGGTGCTAGCAGATTGGTGGGGCAGGGGGCTCCTCCCTCTCTGGGCGTGTCTGGCCCAAGCCGGCAGGCTCAGGCGGGGGTGGTGGGATGGGGGTGGTGGGGTGTTCTGGTCTGGGGTCGGGAGCGGGCAGGGGCTCACTCACCTAGTTCCAGGTCAGTCTGCGGCGGCGGAATGTAAGAATGGGGTGCTAGCGGATTGGTGGGGCAGGTGGCTCCTCCCTCTCTGGGCGTGTCTGGCCCAAGCCGGCAGGCTCAGGCGGGGGTGGTGGGATGGGGGTGGTGGGGTGTTCTGGTCTGGGGTCGGGAGCGGGCAGGGGCTCACTCACCTAGTTCCAGGTCAGTCTGCGGCGGCGGAATGTAAGAATGGAGTGCTAGCAGATTGGTGGGGCAGGGGGCTCCTCCCTCTCTGGGCGTGTCTGGCCCAAGCCGGCAGGCTCAGGAGGGGGTGGTGGGATGGGGGTGGTGGGGTGTTCTGGTCTGGGGTCGGGAGCGGGCAGGAGCTCACTCACCTAGTTCCAGGTCAGTCTGCGGCGGCGGAATGTAAGAATGGGGTGCTAGCAGATTGGTGGGGCAGGGGGCTCCTCCCTCTCTGGGCGTGTCTGGCCCAAGCCGGCAGGCTCAGGCGGGGGTGGTGGGATGGGGGTGGTGGGGTGTTCTGGTCTGGGGTCGGGAGCGGGCAGGGGCTCACTCACCTAGTTCCAGGTCAGTCTGCGGCGGCGGAATGTAAGAATGGGGTGCTAGCGGATTGGTGGGGCAGGTGGCTCCTCCCTCTCTGGGCGTGTCTGGCCCAAGCCGGCAGGCTCAGGCGGGGGTGGTGGGATGGGGGTGGTGGGGTGTTCTGGTCTGGGGTCGGGAGCGGGCAGGGGCTCACTCACCTAGTTCCAGGTCAGTCTGCGGCGGCGGAATGTAAGAATGGAGTGCTAGCAGATTGGTGGGGCAGGGGGCTCCTCCCTCTCTGGGCGTGTCTGGCCCAAGCCGGCAGGCTCAGGAGGGGGTGGTGGGATGGGGGTGGTGGGGTGTTCTGGTCTGGGGTCGGGAGCGGGCAGGGCCTCACTCACCTAGTTCCAGGTCAGTCTGCCTGTACAGGGTTGTTTTGGATATCCTGGGTTTTATGTTTTTCCATATGAAGTTGAGAGTGGTCCTTTCAAGGTCTGTGAATAATTGTGTTGGGATTTTGATGGGAATTGCATTGAATCTGTAGATTGCTTTTGGCAAGATTGCCATTTTTACTATGTTGATCATACCTATCTAAGAACATGGAAGATCCTTCCATTTTCTGGCATCTTCTTTAATTTCTTTCTTTAAAGACTCAAAGTTCTTACTATACAGGTCTTTCACGTTTTTGGTTACTGTTACCCAAAGATATTTTATGTTGTTTGTGGCTATTGTAAAGGGTGATGCTTCTCATATTTCTTTCTCCGTGCATTTATCATGTGTATATAATAGGGCTACTGATTCTTTTGAGTTAATTTTGTATGCTGACACTTTGCTGAAGGTGTCTATCAGCTGTAGAAGTTCCCTGGTAGAGTTTCTCTGGTCACTTGTGTAAACTATTATATCATCTACAAATAGTGAAAGTTTGAGTTCTTTCTTTCCAATTTGTATCCCTCTGTTCTCCTTTTGTTGTCTTATTGCTCTAGCTAGAACTTCAAGTATAATATTGAAGAGATATGGAGAGAGTGGACATCCTTGCCTTGTTCCTGATTTTAGAGGAATCATGTTGAGTTTCTCTCCATTTAGTTTGATGTTGGCTATTGGTGTGCTGTATATTGCTTTTATCATGTTCATATATGTTCATATTATTCCTAATGTATCCAAGACCTTTATCATGAAGGGATGCTGGATTTTGTCAAAGGCTTTTTCAGCATCTAGTGAGATGATCATGTGGTTTTTCTTTTTCCATTTGTTTATATGGTGGATTACATTGATGGACTTTTGTATGTTGGACCATCCCTGCATTCCTGGGATGAAGCCAACTTGATCATGGTGGGTGATTACTCTGATGTGTTTTTGGATTCGATTTGCCAGTATTTTGTTGAATATTTTTGCATTGATGTTCATGAGGGATATTGGTCTGTAGTTCTCTTTCTTCATTGTATCTTTGTATGGCTTGAGTTACAAGGTAATTGTAGCCTTGTAAAAAGAGCTTGGCAATGTCCCTTCTGCTGCTATTGTTTGGAACAATTTGAGAGTATTGGTATTAGCTGTACTTTGAATTTCTGGTAGAATTCTACATTGAAGCTATCTGGCCCTGGGCTTTTTTTTTGGTTGGGAGACTTCGGATAACTGCTTCTATTTCATTAGTGGTTATGAGTCTGCCCTAATCTGCAGGGAATCACGAGAGTTCACACCCTGATGTGCTGCAGTCTCCAAAGAACCTAGAACAGAAGGGTCAGGGGCAACAAAGAACGACAGCAAGACAGGTTTCTGATCAAGCTGCAAATTTTTATTTTTCACAGGGAGCTTATATAGCAGGGAGCTTGGCAGGAAGGGAGAGGTCATTTGAGGCTACTTGCCTGATAAGCAGGCTGAGGAATGTCCCTGTGCAAGAGTCCTTGAGAGTGCAGGAGGTTACCAAGTTCGAAGGGTTCAGGTGTTAGAGTTCGAGACCAGCCTGGTCTACAAGAGCTAGTTCCAGGACAGCCTCCAAAGCCACAAGGAAACCCTGTCTCAAAAACCAAAAGAAAAAAAGAAGAAGGGGGGAAGGGTTGCTAGGTAATCTGGCCATGAAATGTATCTTTCCCTCTATAAGCTATTTCATGAGCCCAGACATTGTGTATCAGGGAGGAAAGGATTGAAGGCAGCTATTCTTTTAATTTAGTGTGTTTATACTGGCAGCTTCTGCCCAAGTCTCTTACAGGTCCAAGGTTACTTTTGCCATGGCCCCTGACATAGGTCTGTTTAAATTGCTTATCTGTTCTTGATTTAATTTTGGTAAGTGATATATAGTCAGAAAATTGTCCATTTCCTTTAGATTTTCCAATTCTGTGGAGTACAGGTTTTCAAAGTATGACCTGATGATTCTTTGGATTTCCTCAGTATCTGTTGTTATGTCCCCCTTTTCATTTCTGATTTTGTTAATTAGCATGATCTCTCTCTGCCTTTTGGTTATTTTGGATAAATGTTTGTCTATCTTGTTGACTTTCTCAAAGAACCAACTCTTTGTTTCATCGAGTGTTAGTAATGTTTTCCTAATCTACTTAATTGATTTCAGCCCTTAGTTTGATTATTTCCTGGCATCTTCTCCTCCAGGGTGAGTTTGCTTCCATTTGTTTTAGAGCTTTCAGTTGTTCTGTTAATTCTCTCATGTGACTAGTCTCCAGTTTCTTCATGTGGGCACTTAGTGCTATGAACTTTCCTCTTAGCACTGCCTTCAAAGTGTCCCATAGGTTTGGGTATGTGTGTCTTCATTCTCATTGAATTCTTGGAAGTCTTTAATTTCTTTTTTTTTATTTCTTCCTTGATGCAGGAATGGTGCAATTGCACATTATTCAATTTCCATGAGTTTGTAGGGTTTCTGCAAATTGTGTTGTTGTTGAATTCTAACTTTAAAGCATGGTGGTGTGATAAGGTACAGGGGATTATTCCATTTTTTTGTATCTGTGTAGGTACATTGCCCAGTATATGGTCAATTTTAGAGAAGGTTCCATATGGCACTGAGAAAAAGGTATGTTCTTTTGTGTTTGGACGGAATGCTCTATAGATGTCTGTTAATCCCAATTGGGTCATAACTTCTGTTAGTTCATTTGTTTCTTTGTTAAGTTTCTGTCTGGTTCTCCTATGTAGTGGTGAGACCAGGGTGTTGAAGTCTCCTACTATAAGTGTGTGAAGATTTTTTGTGTGATTTGAGCTTTAGTAATGTTTCTTTTAGGAATGTGGGTGCCTTCGTATTTGGGGCATAGATGTTTAGGATTGAGACTTCATCTTGATGGACTTTTCCTGTGATGAGTATGATGTACCTTATTCATCTCTTTTGATTGATATTATTTTGCAGTCTAATTTGTTAGATATTAGGATTGCTACACCAGCTTGTGTCTTGGGTCCATTTGATTGGAAAATCTTTTCCCAACCCTTCACTCTGAGGTACCATCTGTCTTTGAAGTTGAGATGTGTTTCTTGTATGCAGCGGAAGGATGGAGTTTGTCTTCGTATCCATTCTGTTAGCCCGTATCTTTTTATAAGCAAGTTAAGACCATTGACATTGAGTAATATTAATTGATTGTCGATTCTTGTTTGTTTTGGATTTGTTGTTGGTGGTGTTATTATATGTGGATTTCCCCCTTTTTATTTTGGTGTTTGGTAAGGTAGGATTATTTATTGCCTATGGGTTTTTGAGGGTAGTTATCTTCATTGGGGTTAGGGTTAGCCTTCTAGTAATTTCTGTAGGGCTGGATTTGTGGATATGTATTGCTTAAATCTGGTTTTGTCACGGAATTTCTTGTTTTTCTATCTATAGTGATTGAAAGCTTTGCTGGATACAGTAGTCTGGGCTGGCATCCATGTTCCCTTACTGTTTGTGTAACTTCTATCCAGGATCTTCTGGCTTTCAGTTTCCATTGAGAAGTCTGGTATAATTCAAATAGGTCTGCTTTATATGTTACTTGGCCTTTTTCTTTTGCTGCTCATAATATTTTTTCTTTATTCTGTAAGTTTGGTGTTTTGATTATTATGTGGTGAGGGGACTTCTTTTTGTGGTCCAATGTATTTGGTGTTCTGTAAGCTTCTTGTACTTTCATAGGCATATCCTTCTTTAGGCTGGGGAAGTTTTCTTCTATGATTTTGTTGAATATGTTTTCTGACTGTATATACTCTAGTGAATCTTCAACACCTGAGACTCTCTCTTCCATCTCTTGGATTCTATTGGTTATACTTATATCAGTGGTTCCTGATTGTTTACCCAGATTTTCTATTTCTAGCATCCCCTCATTCTGTGTTTTTTTATTGTTTCCAATTCTGCTTTCAAACCATGGACTGTTTGAATTGTTCCCTTCACTTGTTTGGTTGTTTTTACTTGACTTTATTTAGATTCTTTTTTAAAAATTTTTTTTTATATATTTGAATTACAAACAAGATTGAATTACATGACAATCCCAGAGATTTGTTTACTTCTTGAATTTTTTGGTTTGTCTTTTCCTCCATTTCATGTAATTTTTTGTTTGTTTTTTCCTTCATTTCTATGGGGGATTTTCTTGTTTCCTCTTTAGTGGTCTCTATCATCTTCATAGGATAATTTTAAGGTCCATCTCTTCTGCATCCTCTGCATTGGGCTTCTCAGTTCTTGTTGATGTGGAGTCCCTAGATTCTGGTGGTGTCATATTGGTCTTTCTGTTGTTGAGTGTGTTCTTATTCTGTTGTCTTCCCATCCCTTCTTCCAGTGGGTGCAGGTGGCATCTTTCCCTCTCTTTTAGTCCTCTCAAGAAAAAGGCAGAGGGGGGACCACTAGTGAGGTGTGTCCAGACTCAGGGTAGGCCTTCTGGTCTGGGCAGGTCCACTCCTGTTGAGGGGCAGGCTCAGAAAGAAGGAGGGGGAGTGTTGGGGGAAGTTGGGACCAGAGCAGAGCCCAGACTCACCTCAGGAGGGAGGCAGAGGGCAGAGGAGAAACCAAGTGTGGCAAGACTCTGGGTGGGCCTTCCTGTCTGGGCAGGTCCACTCTTGTCCAGGTGCAGGCTCAGGAAGAAGGAGGAGGAGTTTATGGGGGAAGTTTGGGCCAGAGGAGAGCCCAGACTCACCTCAGGTAGCAGGCAGCAGGCAGAGGGCAGAAGGCAGATGGCAGAGGGGGGACAAGGATGAGGTGTGGCCAGACTGCAATCTTGTTTTACATGTCAATCCCAGTTCCCTCTCCCTCCTCCTCTCTTGCCCCCCCATGGATCCCCTATCGTATCCTCTTTCTGCTCCCCATGGAGGGTGAAGCTTTCTATGTGGGATCTTCAAAGTCTGTCATATCATTTAGAGTAGGGCCTAGGCCCTCTCCCATGTGTCTAGGCTGAGAGAGTAGTCCTCCATGTGGAGCAGGCTCCCAAACTCCATTTGTACATTAGGGATAAATACTGATCCACTACCAGAGGCTCAATAGATTTCCCAGGCCTCCTAACAGATACCCACATTAAGGGATGCTGTTTTCCCAGCTATCTATCAGTCTGGGATCCATGAGCTCTCACTTGTTCAGGATTTTTTAAGAAAAATTTGTTGTGTTGATTATTTTTATGTGTATGTGTGTATAAATTTGTGTGACTTTATTTGAACCACATGCATGGAGGAGCCTAAGAAGGCAAGGAAAGAGCATTAGATACCCTGCGACTGGAATGACCATATGGTTGTGAGTTGCCATGTGGGTTCTGGAAAATGATCTACAGTTCTATGGAAGAGCAAGAATATTTATCTACCAACTCATCTCTTCAGCCCCCATTTCCAATTATTAGTGAATAGAAATTTTACTTACAGTTAATCTTTTTACATAATGATTACTCTGAGACTTTTTCCTGGGATGTTACAAGTTAGAATTAGACTCTTGAGTCTTTTATTGTATAATATCTAGGTCTTATTTGACTTTCAAATTTTAATCAACCTTCTTATTAATTTTAAAATACTCCTTAAAATCTCTACTGAGTATTGCTTAAAACTTTTTTATTTGCCTTTCATAGAGACTGACATACAACTCTCAACTCATTTAAAATTTTCTGGGATTTGATGCCATCATGAGAGTTAGGAGATTTACCAAAGTTCTGAAAATGACTTTTCAAATATAAGTTACTACTTAGCAAATGTTATGCATTTATTAATTTGTAGTTAACTAAATAAAACTAAGTAAAATATGAGTCACTAAAATTACTCACAACAATATATATTCCAAAAGGCTATACAGACACAAAATTTTTGCCTTTTTCTTTTCATTATGCAAGAATTCACACTATCTTATGTTAAGCTTTTTCATTTTTAATTTTTGAGATTATAATATAGTTGCATCATTTCCCCCTTCCATTTCCTCCCTCCAAATCTTCCCATATACCCTCCTACACTCTCACCTCCTCCCTCAATTCTTTCCAGATTCACCTTTTTCCCTACTTGCCCAACTTTGTCTCCCTTTTCTTAAATACATTGTGAAGGTCTGAATTAGAATGACCCCATAGCCTCATATGTTTGAATGTTTGGTCTTCAGTTAATCAAATTGTTTGAGAAGCATTAGGTGGTATGGAAAAGGTGTGTCACTGGGTGTGGGAATTGAGTTTTCAAAAGACCATACCAGACCCATTCTCTCTGTGTCTCTGTCTGTCTCTATGTGCCAGCTTCCTGTTACCTGTGGATCAGGATATGGACCTCCCACCTATTGCTCCAGCACTGTTCCTGTTTGTTTCCTATTGCTGGAATCAAGTCCCCAATTAAATGTGTTCATTTTGTAAGAGTTGCTTTGGTCATGATGTCTCTTTATAGCAATAGAACAGGAACCAAGACACACATCAAAACCAATCTTTGCCATCCAGTTTCTTGTATGTGTAGTCTTTCACTGGAGTACAGCTAACTTATCATGGCTAATCTCTTAGAGAAAATTGACTCTCCCTCCACAGAGGGCTGAGAATCCCCTATTCTCTTCACATTGGCAAATTGTGACTCTCTGTGTTTATCATCATCTGCCAAGGAAAGCTTTTCAGATGAGGGTTGGGAGATACATAATCTGTGGGTATCATTATTTATCATGAGGAATCAGTTTACATAAGACCATTTAACAAAAAAATAGTAGTAGTTTCTCCTCTAGAGCCTACAACTTTTCTTGTCATATGTTCTTGGCCTAACAGTTGTGCCAGGCATGAGTTTCATCTTGTGGAGTAAGAGTAAAATTTAATGAGAATGTGGTTAGTTGCTTCAATGATATTTGTGCCACTATTGTATCAGTAGGCATGTCTTGCCAGACCTGTTATTAGTATGGTTCACAGTGTTCAGATATGGATAAGACTGAAAATGTTCTTTTCTAGTATATATAGCAACTTTCAGCCTTGGGAAAGCTAGCCAAAAGGGATGAAACTTCCAGGTTGGTACCAGCTTGATTTATCTATGGTCAATATCTCAGTTGTTATCTTGAACAATAGAGTCTTGCCATTAAGTTCTGGATGATAACCAAAAGCAATATAATAGCCTGCAATGTTTGTGAGTCTAGGGAAATTTATTGGCTAACTAATTCAAAGGAAGTAACTCATTCTTGGAACTAAACTTATTTGCTGGTTTCTACTATCTAGTAGAGGAATTGTTATGCTGTTATAGGGCAGCTCTGTTTTAACTCTCTCATCTATTTATTATCTGTCTATCTTTCTATCATCTATCTATGTGTAAATTTATTTATATACATACACATATGCATGTATAGACTTATGCAGTAGTAGGTTTCATATGATTTTCTTTTTTGTTTTGTTTTTTTGAGAAAAAGTCTCACAATGTAACTATAGCTGTTCTGTAACTTGATGTATAAACCACAGCAGACTGGTCTTTAACTCAGAGATTCACCTGCTTCTGCTTCTGAAGTGCTGGGATCAAAGGCATGTGCTTCCACTCCTGGACCATATGACTTTTTCTGAATGTTTATAGTGTTATTTATTCTTTTCCATACTCCCTCTTCTACCCTGCCCCCTGCTTTCCCCATCCTAGTTTAATATTTCTGGTTCCATTATTCCCATTTAACCAATTATACTAGTGTGTTATATCTCCCTTCCTTTGAAAGACCCCTGGCACCTTAACTATTTTCTTATCTCTGGGAACATTCCAAATATAACATAAATATCTGAAGATTCAAAGCTATTATTTGTAACAACAAAAAATATGTGGCATTTGTATTTGTGGGTCTCAGTTACCTCACTTGGAATGGAATGATTGTTTCCAGTTCCATCTATGTACCCGCATAATTCACAATTTCATTTTTGAAATTACTCAATAGCTGAGTAATATTCCAATATGCAAATATACCATATTTTTATTATCCATTCATCAGCTGATGGACATCTAGGCCTTTTCCATTTCATTGCTATTCTAGAGCAGCAGTGAACATAGATAAGCAGGTATCTCAGGAGTAGAGTGGTACAACTGGATCATGTAGTATATTTATTTATATCTATTTTTGAAGAGCATTTATACTGATTACCATAGAGGCTGCACTATTTTTACTCTTACTAGCAGTGAACATATGTTCCCATTTCCCCACGTCTATGCCAGCATTTGTCTTCATTTGCTTTTTAAAAAAATAATCTTAGTCATTCTGCCTGTGGTGAGATGGAATCTCAAATTTTCATGTGTATTTACCTAATGGCTAAAGATAGTGAATATTTTTAGAAATGTTTCTTAGCCATCTGTATTTCATCTTTTGAGAACTCTGTTTAGTTCCATGCCACATTTTTAAATTGTGCTATTTCTTTTCATGCTGTTTAATTAGTTTTTCTAGTTCTTTGAATAATTTAGATATGAACCTACTGCCAGATATATTTCTGGTAAAGATGTTCTTCTGATTATGTAGGCTGCCTTGTCATTTGAGTGATGGTGTCCTTTGCTGTACATAAACTTTTAAGTTTCATGAGGTCCTATTGTTAGTCTTTATGCCTGCAGTATATGGTCCCTGCTCAGATAGTCCTTTCCTATGTCAATGACTTCAAATGTGTTCTCCTCTATAAGATGCAAGTGTCAGGTCTGATGTTGAGATCCTTGATCTGCTTTCAATTAAGTATTTTGCAGGGTGAGAAATAAGAATCAAGCTTCATTCTTCCATATGTAGCTATCTATCTTGACCCGCACCATTAGTTTGAGTTGCCAACTTTTCTCCAATGTTTTTTGTTGGCCTCATTGTCAAAATCCATTTGGGTGTAAGTGTGGGTTTCAATGTGATCCCTTAATTCTATTCCATTCATGAATAAGTCTGTTTTTATGTTGGTAACTTGATGTTTCTCTTACTATTGATTGCAGCATAACTTGAGATCTGGCATGGTGATACTGTCAGTAATTTGTTGCTGTTATACTTATTTAGCATCATTTTGGCTATCCTGTATCTTTTATGTTCCCATGTGAGATTTAAGATTACCCTTTCAATTTCTGTGGAGAATTACATTGGAATTTTGATGAGGATTGCGTCAAAACTGTAGATTGCTTTTGGTAGGATTGCCATTTTCATAAAATTAATCCTATCAAGAATGTTTGTGGTCTTCCCATATTTGGTTATCTTCATTTTCTCACTAGTGTCTTGAAGTTTACCTTGTACACATTCTTCTTTTCCTTGGTTAGATTTATTCCAAGATATTTTTGAGGCTATTGTGAGTGATATTACTTCCTTCCCTTCTCAGTGTTTTTTTTTTCATTTTTATATTGGAAGGCTTCCATTTTCCTGATTTTGTATTCTGCTACTTTGCTGAATGTATTTATCTGCTACAGGAATTTTCTGGTGAAATATTTGGGTGTCCTTTATGTATAAAATCATACAATGTGCAAATAGAAACACTTTGATTTCTTCCTTTCTTACTTGTATCCTCTTTCTTTCAATTGCCTTAAAATTAATTACATAAACAGTTGGTTCTTTATTCTTGAACATTCCATTCCAGAATGCAATTAAACAAGATAGTATTTAAGTTCTATTTCCCCTTCCAACTCACTAAGTTCCCTCAACATAGATCCCTCCCAACTTCTCATCCTCTTTGTCTCATAACTCATTTACTCAAATTAGTGCTGTTCATATATGTATTAGTGTGGGATAATGCATGGAAACTTGTTACAAATTAAAATATAAAACATAACAATTTTCCTTAGAGATGCCATCTTCAACTGGCAATCATTAAGAGATGGTAACTAGACAATACTCCCTGGAGTTATCTGAATAGAGGGAACCAAAATTGAAAAAAAAAATTCTATAAGACTATCCTGTAGGCAAGATTGTGGAAGCATTTTCTTAATTAGTGATTGATGTGGGAGGCCCCAGCCCATAAGGAATGTTGCCCAAGGCCAGGTTGTACAGGGATATATAAGAAAGCCAGATGAGAAAGCCATGGCGACCAAACCACTAAGCAGATTTCCTCCATGAACACTGCTTCAGTTCCTGATTACAAGTTCCTGCCTTGAGTCCCTGCCCTGATTTCCCTCAGTGATGGAAAGTGACATGAGAACTGAAATAATCCACTTCTCAAAGTTGTTTTTCAAACATCATGTTACTTGATCACAGCAACTGTCATTAACTTTTTCATGCAAGAACAGGGCTTGGGCCGGGCGTTGGTGGCACACGCCTTTAATCCCAGCACTCGGGAGGCAGAGGCAGTCGGATCTCTGTAAATTCGAGGCCAGCCTGGTCTCCAGAGTGAGTACCAGGATAGGATCCAAAGCTACACAGAGAAACCCTGTCTCAAAAATAAAAAAAGCAAGAAAAAGAACAGGCTTGGAGAGCATCTTCCCCTCCCCAGGTAGATTATACTGCCAACAATTGCATGGGAAGGGATAGGAACTGGAAAACACCTCCTTTTAGTCAGATATAGGGCTGGAAAAGAAATTCCTCTTAGCAATAATAATCAACACACTAATTGTACACAAAGAAAGAATACTAAAAGCTGCAACCAAAAATACCAAGTATCACATACAGATAGACCTGTTAGATTAACATGTGACTTTTCAACGGATACTCTGAAAGCCAGAAGGGCTCAGATAGATGCTCTACAAACTACAAGAGACAACAGATGCCAGCCCAGACTGCTATACCCAGCAGAACTTTCAATCATGATAGGTGGGGAAAATAAGACATTCCATAGTAAAACTAATTTAAACAATCTCTACAAATTCAGCTGTACACAAGGTTCTAGAAAGAAAACTCTATAACAAGGAGGCTAACTACACCCATGAAAACACAGGAAATAGTCTTCACACTAACAAAACCAAAAGAAGGGGCACACACACACACACACACACACACACACACACACACACACACACACACACACACACACATGCACACACACGCACACACGCACACAAATCAGCAAATACTGCTCATTGAGCTCCCTCAACATCAATGGTTTCAAATCCACAATTAAAAAAAACAAAACCACAAACTAACAGAACGGATGCACAAACATGAGCCATCCTGCTGTTGCATCCAAGAAACACACCTTAACATCAGGGCAAAGGGTTGGAAAAAGATATTCCAAGCAAATGGACCTAAGAAGCAAGTTGGTGCAGCCATTTTAATATCTAACATAATAGACTTCAAATCAAACTAATCAGAAGTAGGGAAGAACACTACATACTCATCAAAGGAAAATTCCACTAGGATGGCATTTCAATTCTTAACATCTATGCTTCAAACTCAAGAGCACCCAAGTTTGTAAAACAAACTCTTCTACAGCTGAAATTACATATTGACCCCTGATACACAGATAGTGGGAGACTTCACTACCACACTTTCATGAATTGCCAGGTGATCCAGACAAAAACAAAACAGAAATGCTGGAGCTAATAGACATTATAAACCAAAGGACCCTAACAAATATTTACAGAATATTTCACCCAAATAAAAAAAAACACCTTATTCTCAGCACCTCATGGGACTTTCTTAAAAATTGCCATATAATGGGACACAAAGCAAGACTCAACAGATACAAGAAAACTGAAATAACTCTCCAAATCCCTTACAGATTAAAGCTGGATACCATCACCAACAGAAACATCAGAAAGCTTACACACTCAAGAAAACTAAACAATTTACTACTGAAGGAAAATGGGTCAAGACAGAAATTAAGAAAGGAATTAGAGACTTTCTAGAATTGAATGAAAAATGAATACACAGCATATCCAAACCTATGGGAATAAATAAAGGTGTTTATAAGAGGCAAGTTCATAGCACTAAGTGCCTACACAAAAATAACCGGAAAGATCTCATACTAATAGCTTGACAACACACATGAGGGTTCCCCTGACGCCCTGACCTCTGCTGAGATCCTTCATCTAGTGGCTGATGGAAGCAGAGGCAGACACCCACAGCTAAACACTGAACTGAACTCTGGGACTCAGTTGCAGAGAGGGAGGAGTGAAAATCAAAGAGGTCAAGACCAGGCTGGTGAAAGCCACAGAGTCAGCTGACCTGAACAAGGGGGAGAGCATGGACCCCAGACTGAGGTCTGGGAGGCCAGCATGGGACTGACACAGACCCCTCAATGTGGATGTCAATGAGGAGGCCTTAGCACTCTATGGGGCCTTTGGTAGTAGATCAGTATTTATCACTGGTGTAAGAAAGGACTTTGGGTCTCCATGCTATCAGTAGGTCAGGTCCACTGTTTCTGCAGATCTCTCCACTGATAGCATAGAGACCTTAGTCATAAAGCTGGAAAAATAGCATTGGAACAAACCAAGTCCTCTGAATGTGGGTGCCAGATAGGAGGCCAAGACAGTCTATGCGACCTCTATCAGTGGAGCCAGTCTTTATCCCTAGAGCACAAATGGACCTTGGGAGCCCATTCCCTATGGAAGGATACTATTGCAGCCCAGATACAGCAAGGAGGTCCTAGGCCCTCCCCCAAACGATATGGCAGACTTTGAAGGTCCCTGGTGGAGGTCCTCACTATGCCTGGGGAGGAGTCGGGGGTGGGGGGTGGGGTGGGGAACATGGGAGGATGGGAGGGAGAGGGAATTGGGGATGGATATGTAAATATGAGTAGTAATCAAAGCATTTACATAAAAAAGAAAGGATTTTGGGAGCCCATTACACGTGGAGGGATGCTCTCTCAGCCTGGACACATGGGGCAGGACCTAGTTCCTGCTCAGGATGATATGACAGACTTTGGGGGATCTCCCATCAAGGGCCTTACCCTCTCTGGGGAGCAGAGGGTGGATTAAGTAGAGGGCTGGTGGGAGTGGGGGAGGAGGAGAGGGAGAGGGAGAAGGGACTGATGTGATTCAGGCTTGTTTCTAATTTGAACTAATAATAATAATAATAATAATAATAAACACATCTGAAAGCTCTAAATCAAAGAGAAGAAATCACACCCAAAATGAGTAGAAAGCAAGAAATAATCAAATTCGGGGCTGGAATCAATAAAAAAGAAGCAAAGAAATAACAACCACAAAACAAAAACAATAGAAAGAATCAATGAAACCAAGTTGGTTCTTTGAGAAAATCAGTAAGATTTTTAATAAGGGATAGGGCTCGGAGAGCTTCTCCCATGGTAGTTTCAACTACAAACAGCTATCCAGTGTGGGATAAGGCCTGTGAAGTACCTCCTCCATGACATAATAATGGCCAGTAGCATGTCTATAGGGGCTAGAGCCTACAATTCATCTTCCCAGCAGCTTCAACTGCCAATGTCTCCTGCATAAGCGGTAGGCAGGGTTGGTGAGCAGCTCCTTATTGCAGCTTCATGAGTTGCGTAGTAAAAGTTAGGCCTAAGTGGAGCACTACTCCACAATACAGCTTCAACTAACAATCAATCTCCAGTAATGGATGGGAACTGGAGAGCTCTTCCTCATAGCAGTCTCAACTGCCAACATCTCCTAAGGGAGGGATAGGCCCTGTGGAACAGCACAGGCATGGCATCTTCAACTGCCACTAACTCCTCCGTAAGAGATAGGGCTGGCAGATCACTTCCCCCACAGTAGCAACAACTCCCATGAGCTTTTCAGTATGGGCCATGGTATGGTAGAGCACCTACCCCAAGTCACCTTCAATTGCCAGTAGGTTAACAAGGATAGGGTCTGAGGACTACTTCTACCATCAATGCTAGAAGAGTCTGCTGAAGGTGATTTAAAATTCAAGACAGGATAATTGAAAGGAAAATGACATTTTTAAGAATAAAGAATAGTAACAAACAACAAGATTGACTGTGACAGAGGGAGACACACTACACAGGAATTCTATAATCAATGTTTGCTAGAATAAAATATGGCAATAAATTCATGACTGAAGGGTGTGACTGGAGAAATCAGGGTCTTGAGACACCAAGAAGCAGGGTTATCTCATTGAATTGCAAGTACATAGACACAGTGAATTATTATTTCAGACTTTTGCTTCTAACCCTTGTCCAAAACTCTGAAATGAATAAGGTAGCTTCCTGCAGATGCTGTCTGCTCCCCTCTGATCCCTCTAGCTGCTCTGAATTATTTCAGTTTTGTCTTTTGTGACCACTTGAAGGTTTCTGTGAGACGGAATGCAGGAAGAAGTCACTGTTCCTTCCTTCATTGTGAATTTCACTGGGTCAACATGTATCACCCAGTCTGCCTGACCTTAGTATTTCCCCCATACATTGTGAAAATACACAAATCAGTCAGTATAAGCAGATGGCATTATGTCTGGCTTAGGGGCAAAATCACATTGTCCTAGGCATTCAGGAGCTAATGCCTGATGAATGGCATCTATATTCAAGGCAGCCACACAGGGATGAAGCAGATTTGAAGGGCAGTAAGTCCAGAGCGAATTTTAGCTTTGGGATAGAGTATATTTTATTACTTTTCCATTCCACCTTTTGTTTTACTGTGCGACACTTAAAAATCTTTTATTTCATTACTTCTTCATATAGAAGGAAGATACATATACACATAAAAGTCCATATCATGATACAGAATATAAATAAGCTTATTGAGAGCTCAGTTATCATAAAACAGAATAAAAATGAATTTTGGAAGTTTGAGGATATTTTTCGGTCAGAATCATACTAGAGAAAAATATCTTTCGCTTTGCAATAGTACTAAGTAGATTAAGTTGCACATATAGGCAAAATATTTCACATATACAGAACCGGTAACATAGACACTTTAGACACTTTAGAATTCACTTGGACTTTGCACTTCTGACACCTGAACTCAAGTCATCATAGACACTAAATAGACACAGTGCTATTGAGCTACACCCCAGCTCCAAACTCCATTTTTACTAATGCAGTACATGAATAAATGAAGTTGAGTCTTGGTAGATTTTAGTAGAGCTCCTGGTTTGTTTTTTTTTCTTTTGTGGTGGGGTGTGTGACAAAAATTCCAACTAGCTATGTTTTTGGTTCTCACTAGACACCTAGGAAGATTAAAATAGGTATGTTAATTAAGATGTGTTAAACTAATCCATACATTTAATCCTTTTCAACAAGCCAAAAGGATAATGAACCAAAGACTGCTGTTAACTGCACAGCATCAAGTGATGCGTATTGTGAAGTACAAGTAGGCTGGGAGGAATGACAGGTCTGAAAGAAATTCCTTTTGTTCTGCCGTTGGAATATCATGTACATGAGTTCATTCATTTGAAGTCACATTGTTCTTGTATGCTTGTAGTTCCAGCAGAAAACTTTTGGGGGGCAGTTTCTTATTCCAGATGACAGAAGCTAATTCACAATAGTGCACGCAAAAATAAGGGCTTATTAAAGGGACCATAGTCATGTATACTTCTTGAACTTGTAAGAAATGGAAACCAAAATTCCAGGAAACCAAGAATCAAGATAACTTCTCACTTCATCCCACTTTCTTTTTTGAACCATCTTGTGTTGCATACTGTTTGTGTCCCTTAATGATTCTATTTTGTGTTTTCTTTACAGACTCAGTTTGTATCCATTTACCTAAAGATGATAATCAAACTGTTATTTCCAAAGTAGTTTAGTGTCAGCTCAACCAATTGTCTATGGCCAATCTATAAGAATATCAATTTCAAACACAGGAAAGAGAAATTGATTGCATTGTCCTAGGTCCACTTTTGATCACATGCAATGCAAACTGAACAGTGTTAGAAAGATTTGGAGGATCAGACCTTTGCAATTGTTGCACTGGCTTTAAATATTTTTATGGGAAAATTTGACTAGGACTGATGAGATGATAGAATAAGAAGAGAGGAATTTTATCTTCTATGTAGTCGAAGATGGCAAAGGACTAGAAAGTACTTTCTGTGGGGACAGTTGTACTAAACTGAACAGATCTCATCCTCACCTTGTGAGAGGGGAAATTTCAATCAGACAGATTAAAATCCCTGGAGATATCTATTGCAAAATTATGGGAAGACAAGATACCCATTCAGTCTTTTAGCAGACTAATGACAGGATGAAATTGGTATTGACCTATTTGCTATTGTTGTTATTATTCTGAACCTTTATAATTACATTAAAAATACAGAGGTCTGGGTGTGGCTCATTTGGTAGATTGCTTGTATAGCATGCATGTAGACTTTGGGTCCATGCACAGCAGAACATGAACTATGTTTACTGGTGCATACTGGAAAAAATATAAAAGAACACAGGTAAAAGGCACTTCTATTTTGTATTCCTTATGCACACTCACCCACACCCACACCCCCCCACACACACTCTGTAAATGTGTATACATGCATTGCCTAGAATATTAGTTTGTAATTTTATATGTGATTTCTACATATTCACTTAGATGTAGATGCCTCTGGGGGGCATCTTTGCTGGTTTTTGCATTATTGCTCTTTCTGTATATACACTATTGATTTTACTGCAGAGACAAACTAAATGCACAGGCATTATAGGAAGAGACTTGTGTGAAAGCAGGGGGTTGGGAAAAAGGAAAGAGGCTTGACTGCATGCTAGGTGAGATCTGAAGAAAGCAAATCACAGTCAGTGTTAGAAAACTTGGAGGATCACACCTTTGTAATTGTTCATGACTATTTTGTGAGGATGCCAACTGATGTGCGCATAGAAGAGAGCAGTTTGGTGTGACACTATAGAGAGGTCTATAATATTGTAATATAGGATTGAATTTTCCATTGATCTCAATTATTTTATTAGAAAATTTGACTAGGACTGAAGAGATGATAGAGTAAGAAAAGAGGACTTTTATCTTCTATGTGAGTCAAAGATGGCAAGAGCTGGAAAGCACTTTCTGTGGGGACAGTTCTGTTTTGGGGAAAAAGCTGAAATCACACAGATCCACTTTCAAACTCTGCCTGTCCTACAAATTAACACTGTATACATTCAGCAAAATGTTGTTAATTTTTCTATATATGCTATGTAAATCAGTTAAGGTACAAATTATGAGAGGACTTGTCACTAAGTAGATAACTCAGGAATGTTTAGCTCTTGTTTATTATGTTGTTTCATTGCTATCAATTTCTTAGACTTGTCTTAATGTTATTAATAGGTTACAGATAGATATTTCTCTGTGTAAGGGATTTGATTAGGTTGGCGACAAGAGTTCAGAATTCTTAAAGTACTCATTTTTGTGTCTTCTTTCTACCATTGTCTCAGAGATGCTTCAGGTCTCCTATGGAACAGAATTGCAGAGTTGAGAGGCGATTTAAAGAATGGTCAGCTCGTTTCTCTTTTTGTACATGCAATAGGATTTTAAAAGAGGGAGATTGAGTTCTGCAATGACGAAAGTGTTAGCTCTTTCTGAATTTCCTAACACTATCCGTGCTTCATTTTCCTCTCAGCTCCACTCAGTTTCTATGTTGGTGTCTTTTTGTCTGCCTATCCATTAAGTCTTGGAGTTTCCTGGAATTGTTTGCCTCTTTTCTCTGAGTCTTTTCAATCATGTTTGTTCACAGTCCTGCTGATACTTGTCTTGAACTGTGGTTCCTCTGTTAATGATCTCCAATCTTATATTTTTTATTTTTGAATTTTCCTTTTATAGATACATGAAGAGAAACATGTCAAGTGCTCAATCCTTCCACCATTATCCTTACAAAGAATCTTCCTTCCTTTTCCTACGTGTACTCTTTTAGTATGTGACCCACAATTAACCTCCTAGACCAAGCCAGAAACATAGGGATTGTTCTTGATTCCTTTTGCCACCATTACCACCTTTCTACTCCTAATTCCTTTGGTCCCCACGACCTGTGAAGACTAGTCCAGGCTACTTATCATCACCTGCCTAACCACTTTAATCACCTACTAACTTTTCTCCTTAGACAAACTATCAGGCATTTCCTCTACATCCTGTGTAATCTGTCCCAAAAGATCTTGAATACATTTTCACGGCAAACTCTCACACAGTGCATCTGTGTGGCTTCCCAATTCTCCTCATTTTCCTTCCTCTTTTGTTTCAATTTCTGTTATAATTGCACTTTCTCCAATACTTTAGACGTCCTAACTCTTTCTGAAAAAAACAAGATTCTCACCATGTGGCAGACCCCCATGCCACCTTAACTCAAGCAGTATGTATTTTTCTCCTTCCCTACTCCATTCTCCTCCTTCCAAGCAGCAGTCAAGAGTACATTTTGCCTTCTCTTGGGTTCTTCTTCTAAACCCTAATAAAGTTGTCCTCAAGCATACATACATACACACACATACACACACACACACACACACACACACACACACACACACACACACACAGACACACACACTCAGGAACCTGCCTGATGACCTAAGTTCAATCCCTAGGACCCAAAAGGTAGATGGAGAAAACTGACTTCAGCAAGTTTCTTCTGACTTTCACACATGCTGTGGCTCATGAAACCGCTCCCCACATTAATTATAAAACTTTACCTCGAAAATAGTAATTGTCCCTTAAAGAAGCATTGATTACCTTCTTCTTGTTTCATAATAATCTCTTAACTCCTTAAATTGTTTACAAAACTATGATCAAATTTTAACCGCTTTTCCAGATTTTCTTTCTTCCCTCACCCCATTCCCGGCACTTTCTGCTCTATTCAAATACCTTTAGTTGTTCTTTCCCTAGTGTGAGATCCATTGCCTGGCATATATTCAGAGCTGTTTCTGAGTGTGTGTAGACCAAATGCACAAATCAGCTTGAAAATTATGTTAAAGCATTTCCCCTATGATCCTGTTTTAGTTATGTACTCCAGAGTTAAAATCGTATTTCTTACTTGCAGAAACAGTTGACCTGACCTAGTGATAGCACGGAAATCCTAGTCATGAAGCTGGGGAACCAGCATTGGACTGAACCAAGCCCTCTGAATGTGGGTGCCAGCTAGGAGGCCAAGACAGTCTATGGCACCTCTAACAGGGGAGCCCGTCTTTATCCCTAGAGCACAAATGGACTTTGGGAGTCCATTCCCTATGGAGGGATACTATTGCAGCCCGGATACAGCAAGGAGGGCCTAGGCCCTCCCCCAAATGATATGACAGAGTTTGACAGTCCCCTGTGGAGGCCCTCACTATCCCTGGGGAGTGGGTGGGGGTGGGTTGGGGGGTCTTGGTGTGGGACATGGGAGGATGGGAGGGTAAGGGAATGGGGGGATGGATATGTAAATATGAGTGCCTCTAAAATACAAACTAAGAAATATATATATATATAAAAGATCATATTTCTTTGCTTCTCACTCTGCCCTAGCTAGGCTTTCCTGCTTTGTAATGAGTATGTTTCAATACAGCAATGGTTCTCTGCCTTGAGTTTTCAGTTCAAGGCCCATTAGACTGCACTGATCAGCCCCAATCAAATGACAGTGGAGAGTGAGTCTAAACTCAGGTAATGAAGGAACTCCACCTTTCGATCAAGTCATATTATTGTATATTCTTTCCTGTGTCTTGTGATTTAGATAGGAAAAGAAATAAAATCATTTTGAACTGAACAAACCTGTGCTTCAAATTTCTCCAGCACATCTGTAATCCTGTTGAGATTTGTCTTCTGGACAAATTCATGGATCTCAGTGTGTGGAAACTAGCTTTTGTTACAATTTACTTTTGAGACTTGCCACTATGTACATATGTGGGAACTAATTGCTTATTTCCATCTATTGTAAGAGTTTAATGATCTTGCAAATTATTGATTGATTGTGTATTATAAAACTTCTCAATGTAAAATAGAAGTGACTTTAAAAGGCATTTTTTCTTTTTGCTTTCACAGCCCATTTGTCATGAGTAGCGATTATGAAAATGTGTGACAATGCTGGCTGCTCTCTAGCCTCCACTGTTCCCTGCCTCATTCACCTCACCTTCTGAATTCCTCCTTCTTCCTTCCCTCTCTGCCCTCCCCCTCCTTCTTTCCCTCCCTTCCTTCCTCTACTTTTATATAACATCATCAACCATGCATAATTTTCCACTACCTTCGTTTATTTTCTTGCTGTTGTTTCTCTGATGAAAGGTGTATGTGTATGCACACATGCGTGTGCATTCATGGAAGAAGAAACAAAGTGAGAAAAATAATGTTTCCTGCTTGGAGGAAATTTCAAGCTCACTTGTAATATATTTTTCTTCAATTTTTGAACACAAAAATAACATAAAATCTAGCACTAGTTGAGCTTCTAGGATGCTCAGGAACCAATTGAATTCCCACACGAACTACACAAAGCTCAGAAATGTGAAATGACTCACATGAGCCAGACCCCAAACGTGTCAGTTTTATATACAAAGGCTATAATAAATGCACAAATGTGCTGGATATACGTTTTGAGGTAAAGGAGACATGAAAAGGAGGGTGACTAAATATGGCAACTGCTCTTTTCTTTCCTGAGTTATTTCTAACAATTCCATGATCTGTGTCATCTTTATTTTAAACAGAAAGTAACATCTAACTGGATTTTAAAATAGAATCAAATAAAGGAATTCTAATGCATAGTGGTAAATGCACTCCTTATACATCACCAGATCCTTAAGATTTTTAAGGTCCCTTTTAGTATAGGATTAGCAGTTCTTTGAAATCCTTGGGTAGCCTAATTCTTCCATCAGCCCCATTAGGCTACATGCTTCCTGCTACTCAGCACTCTCACTTTTAATTTACTTAGACTGACTAGATCATCAAATCAAAGATTCATCAACACATCCTCCATGGATGTGCTTGCATGGATGCTAGTCACTTTTAACTCTTCTTGTATGTAGATATTGTAGGGTCTCACTGATACAGACTGAGGTACAAAAGTTAACACACAATGTCTAGTATTAGGACATGGAGCCCAATAAGACGTGATTAGTTCAGAAGGACAATGCTATCATAAACGCGTTATCAGATTCTTGTTCCCCATGTTCTCTTGGCTTTTAGTTCTCTCTTGCCTTGCTGCCTTCCAACATAGTATGGCACTTTCAAGCCATGCTGCCACCTAGATACATGTTGCAGTCTCCAAAACAGTGAAAAATAAATTTATTTTCTTATAAAATAACCACTGTGAGGTATTCTTCTACAGCAACACAGAATGGGCTATGGCATATGTTTATCTTATTGGTTGATGAATAAAACATTGTTTGTCTAATAGCCAGACAGGAAGGATAGGTGGGATGATGAGAGGAAGGAGTGAAGAGAGAGAAGGAGGCCACAGGGAGATGCCATGCAGCAGAGGAAGGAGTAACAGGTCCGGAACCTTCTCTGGTAAGATAAGACCACGTGGAAATACTTAGATTAATAGAAATGGGTTAATAATTAAGATATAGCTAGCCAATAAGAAGCCTGAGCTGTGGGCCAACAGTTTCTAATTAATAAGAGTCTTTGTGTGTGTTTATTTGGGGCTAAACAGCTACAGGACCAGGTTAGAAAGAAACTCAAGCAACAATGACACTCATGTGAATCCTTCTTTTTAAGATTCTAATGCAAAGATGAATTTGCTTCTGCAATTTAAGTTTTTATCCCCTACCTGAGTCTCTAGCTATGTTTGTAATGGTTGAGTTCTCTCTCATCTTAAATAATATAGGAACACCAAAAAAGTGTCATAATTCTGTATATTGTTTTAGAAACTTTTTTAGGACCTTCACTGTTGGAAATACTAAGAGAAATAACTATATACATTCAATTATCTCCATTTACACTTTTCTACTTATTTGTTTTAATTATCTTTGTAAAACATGTTTTTATTCTGGCCAAGGAAAATAATGGCTTTATATTTCTTATCCCAAATTAAAGAAAAAAAAAACAAATCAGTATTTAGTGCTAATGTGAGAATAATATAACACTACTAGCCTTGTAAATGTTGGTTGGCAACCAAATGACAAAATACAGGAAAAGCTCTTATAACACCAGATAATACAGAGCAAACTTCTAATAAATCTTTACATTTTGTCACTACTACCAGCTACCGTTTCGATCAATTTGCTTGTCTCATTATACTGTCAGACTCTATAAATTTCCTTATCTTACCAAAGCTGAACTTGTTACTTTCAATTACAATATTTTTCATGATTTTCCTTCTTTCCTTTTAGGCATTATCCCATCAATATATTATCCATCAATATGCCATTACTTTTTGTTTGTTGATACTATTTTTCTCATTCAAAGTTTTGTTGTTTTTTTTTTCTTTCAAGATAGAGTCTTAATACACAGCTCTGGCTTTCCTGAATCAATGAAAACTTTAAATACATTGACTTGTTTATTGTGAATATCTGTATATGTGTGAGTATATGTATGCTATGGTGTGCATATGGAGTTGAGTGGAAAGCTTGCAGGAGGTGGTTTCCTTCTACCACGGAGGTCTGGAAGGTTGAACTTGTTAGATTATCACGATTCCTAGAAAGTTTCCCTACCCACTGAGTTATCTTGACAGCCATATTTTCCTTGGTTTTATACTCTTTCTGGGTGATCCTATCCCATTACCATACATTTCACTTGCCTTCCACTCATTAATTCTCATGGTACACAAGAAAAATTGAAGAGTAGGAGGAAGAAGCAACAGTAGGAGAGAAGATGGAAGAGAACTAAATGGAGGGAGATTAAGGTCTAGAGGCACAACAAAAGAAACTAGAGAATTTTTTTCTAAAGGGGAGAATTAATAGGAAATGCAATTAAAATGGATTATGTATGATAAGTGCTAAAGAAACCATGGCGAGGTAACATAAAGTTTGTTTAAAAAGCCAATAAATGTCTCAAATGCACACAACTGTTAAAGAATTCCTTAAGTAATGTCAAAACTGGTAGTTAAATCGGTATTTAGAGAGAAATTTATAGTTTTATGAAAACTTCTCAAAGAAAATGAATGAATGGTCTGTAAACTACTTGTGAATTCAACTTAAAAACACAATAGAAGTGTCTGTGGAGTAGGATGGCATGTCTTTGGGCATATGCCAAGGAGGGGCATAGCTGGAGTATTTGATAGAGTTCATTTTGCTTCTTGCCTATTATTCATAATGATTTACAGAGTGACTCTACAAAATTGCATTCTCAACAACAGTGATGACGATTCCTCTTTCTCTCTAACCCCACCAGCATCTATTGTCATTTGTTTTGTTGCTCTTTAGGCATTCAGACTGGGGTGAGATGAAACCTCAAAGTTTTTAAATTAACATTTCTCTAATTGTGAAGGATGATGTCTTAGTTACTTTGGTATTGCTGTGAAATGCCACCATGACCAAGGCAAACTATTAAAAAAGCATTTAATTTGAGTTTTGCTTACAGTTCAGAGGATGAGTGCATTGTAGCAATACTTTTTTCAGATTTTTTTATTTGAATTAGAAACAAGACTGTTTTACATGTCAATCCCAGTTCCCTTTCCCTCCCCTCCTCCCCTAACACCCCCCCCCAACTAAAACCCTACCTATCACATATCCTTTCTGCTCCCCAGGGAGGGTGAGTCCTTCCATAAGGAGTCTATCATATCCTTTGAGATAGGGCCTAGGCCCACCCCCGTGTGTCCAGGTTCAGGTAGTTTCCCTCTATGTGGAACAGGCTCCCAAAGTCTACACCTGTGCTAGGGATAAGTACTGAACTACTACAGGAGGTCCTGTAGATTTTCGAGTTCTCCTCACTGAAACCCACGTTCCTGGGGTCTGGATCAGTCCCAAGCTGGTATCCCAGCTATCAGTCTGGGGAAAAAGAGCTCGCCGTTGTTCAGGTCAGCTGTTTCTGTGGGTTTCACCAGCCTGGCTTGTACCCCTTTGCTCATCACTTGTCCTTCTCTGCAACTGGATTCCAGGTCAGTTCAGTGATTAGTTGTGGGTGTCTGCTTCTACTTCCACCAGCTGCTGGATGAAGGCTATAGGATGGCATATAAGACAGTTATCAATCTCATTATCAGGGGAGGGCATTTCAGGTAGCCTCTCCACCCATAAATTTTTTTTTTTTAAAAAGCCAGGCGTTGGTGGCGCATGCCTTTAATCCCAGCACTCTGGAAGCAGAGTCAGGCCGATCTATGTGAGTTTGAGGCCAGCCTGGTCTCCAGAGCGAGTGTCAGGATAGGCTCCAAAGCTACACAAAGAAACCCGTCTTGAAAAACCAAAAAGAAAATCTCCAGACATTTCCCTAGTGCCTGATTTCTCTGTTAACCTAAAATGTCTCCATCTATTATGGTATCTCCTTTCTTGTTTTCTTCTATTTTTCCCTGGACTCAAACTTTCTGCTCCCTCATGTCCTCCTCACCCCTCCTCTTCTTCCCTTCTCATTCTCCTAGCTTCCTCCCCCCTCCTCCCATGCTCCCAATTTGCTCAGGAGATCTTCTCCCTTTCCCCTTCTCCAGGGGACAATGTATGTCTCTCTTAGGGTCCTCCTTGTTTACTAGCTTCTCTGGCAGTGTGGATTGTAGGCTGGTAATCCTTTACTCTATGTCTAAAATCCACATATGAGTGAGTACATACCCTGTTTATCTTTTTGTGATTGGGTTACCTCGCTCAGAATGGTTTCTTCCAGTTCCATCCATTTATCTATGAAAGTATTAATATGGTAGACTGATAAATGTCTAGACTGACCAAAACATAAAGAGTAAAGATTAGAGGAAAGTGAAAACATAGTTAAAGGGGAAACCACTACAGATAATACTCAAAATAATGAAATACTATAACTTTCGGCAATAGGTTTAGAAATGAAGATTTATTAAAACATATGTGCATGTTTATGACTAAATGTTAAAATGACCCTTTAATGGTCTTGAAATATCTTTGTATGAAAGTTAAGTCAATAAAAGCAGTACAATTTATTTTTCAATGGCATATAATTATTATAATAAGAAAAACAATTTACCCAAGAAGATGCTTTTGAAAACAACCATTAACATGAGAGCTACTTGTAATATGAATGCAAGGACAGTTTGGCAATTGAATATGTTGATATGAATTAACACACTGACAAAATAAAAAATACACTTAACCAAAGTGTGCATATAGAAATATCTCATCAAATTCAGTATTAATTATGAATAACTAGAAAAATCTCATAAACCATAATATAAAAATACTTCCCTATCTTTAAAAGACAATAAACTATCAGCACATAGCAGTCATACTCAATTACAACTTTAGATGTGTTCCCTTTAAAGTTATGAACAAGACAAAATATTACATATTACAAATATTATTCTGTATTTTATGGGTAGCCTACTTGAGTGCTTTCTAGGTAAATTTATGATATAATCTATGAATTCCGTTCATACATAACATGTGCTATGCAACACAATGTCACACACAGTACACACACACACACACACACACACACACACACACACACACACACACAGGCTCACAATTCATTTTCCAAACTGTTTTAGTGAGGATGTCTTAGAAATTCTCATTCATTTTATTCCTGGCATAAGAAGGGACTTTGGGAGCCCATCCTACATGGAGGGATGCTCTCTCAGCCTGGACACATGAGGGAGGGCCTAGGCCCTGCCCAGGATGATAAGACAGACTTTGCAGAACCCCCATGGAGGGCCTTACCCTCCCTGGGGAGCAAAGGGGGGATGAAGTGGGGGCTGGTGGTGGGTTGGGGGTAAGGGGAGGGAGTGGGAGAAGGGATTGGCAAGTGAAGCAGCTTTGTTTCTAATTTGAACAACTAAAAATAATTTCTTGGGGGGAAAAAGAAATTCTCATTCATTTGCTTTGGGTAATCACTTAGGGGATCTGCAATTAATTATACGTGATTATTTTGTGTTTAGGAAAGTTAGGTGTTACTCATGACTCTCCTGTCTCCTACAACCCCATGCACAAATACACATGCAGCCTACCTTCTAGATACTGGGTGAAATCATCTACTTTTCTTGAGTTACTGTAGTGTTCATAATTCACTCTGACATTGTTCATCATCTCCATTGCTATAAAAGATTTCCAATCTCCCTGCTTCTAGGGTTGCCACATTCCAAATGATTCTTCTCAGAGAACCTTTAAACTCCAGCTACCTGTCAGAGAATTAAACAATGTTTTATCTGTAGATTCTAAAAAGAGGTAAAAGGAGAGAATATAGTTATCTATTGAACATCAAGCACCAGCAGTGGCAAGCAAGCCACACACACATCTGCCACACATGATAATTTTTACTGAAAAGTATTTAATACTTAAGTTTCATTCATTGTAAATGTGTATATTTAAAATTGTCAAACAGCTTTCATTTGCCAAATCCTTCAGTTCTTTCCAAATGCTATAGAAATAAATGGACTCAGCTGTCCATTCTGCCCTATTAGAAGCATAAAAAGGAAGAGAAGCAACCAGGCACTCTCTGGCGAGGGTAAAGAACACACATCAGTACTAGGGCCATGGGTATTGGCTCAGGATGGATGCCAACCATTTGAGACAACCTTATGATCCAGCTACCAGGAATGTTCCATCATTTACCCTCACAACTTCTTGTAATCTGACCTTGTTCCTACCTGCCAGAGGATGCCAACTCCTAGGCTCACTGAACATGTGCCAGCACTTTGGCCACACACATAAGATCATAGTGAGTGTCAGTTTGGGGGCACCCCCTCATGAGCTGTGAACTCTTATAGGGAATTTGGAATATTCCACCATGTACCCTCATTTGCTGCTAACTCCTTCTTGGGCTGGGTGAAGTGTATTTTCATGTCCTGCTGGAATTAGATATGGCTCCTGCTTTCATTGGTGTCCCACCACAAAGGCTCACTTCATCAGAGAAATTAACAGGTAAGTTGTGCCCTAATGCCCTGCTGTGTTCAGTGGGTCCGGCGCCTACACAGAGTACATCCCAGGTCCCACTGCAGTCCAGCCCATTACTGAACTGATTGTTCAATAATGCAGGCGAAGACTGGAAGTACTGCAGGAGCCTAGTACTAATGGGAAGACTCTTCCTGAGCAGTTGCAGGAGATGGCCCATCAGCAGGACTGCCACTGCCCAAGGACAGCTTGCTGCTGTAAATGCTCAATACCTCTTGAGTGGAGGCAGCCCTACTGAGGCATTAGAAGTTTCCCAGGCAGGGTGAGGCCATAGGATGTATTAGAGGAATAAAGCCAGTATTCAAGACATGCTGGTTATGGTAGTTTGAATGAGAATGGTCCCTGTAAGCTTATAGATTTGAATACTTGGTCACCAGTGAATGACACTATTGGAATGATTACGAGATGTGGCTTGTTGGAGGAAGTGTGTCATGGGTGTGTGCTTTGAAGTTTCAAAAGGCCCATTCCAAACCCAGCGTTTCTTGCTTCCTCCTGCCTATGGATCTGGATGTAGAACAAATCAGCTGTCTGACTATGTGCCACCATGCTCCCTGCCAAGATGAGAAAGAACTAAACCTCTGAAACTGTAAGCAAGCTCCAATTGAATGCTTTCTTTTATAAGAGTTGCTATTCTCATGCTGTCTCTTCACAGCAATAAAACACTGGTCGGTGTGCATGAAGTGTTGGGCTAGGGACAGGGGTGAATTCATGTGCTATGAGATCCACCTTATATAGCCTTTGGACTGCACAAATGGTGAAGGCAGTGAGAACTGTGCAAATTTAAAGTCTCACAATGCTGATTAGAGATCTTCAGGAAATGGGAGTGGCAGGGGTGGCTGGAGGTGCTGGGAAAGGGAACCAAGCAAATCAGGGACCAACAATTCCTTATCCAGTGAGGTTTTCTGCGACTTACTTTGCCAGTATTTACAGATCCTACCTTGTAATTGCCTCTTAACTGTTCTCCACGAGAAATGTGCTCAACAAATCAGAAAGCTCCTGTTTGGGATGGTGACATCATTAGTGTGTTGCCTGGGAAGACACACCCATGTTCATCTGCTGCTGACTCTCACTCCTCCAAATGCATTTCACCTGAACAGAGACTGTTTTCTGTTCTTTCATGGAAAGAACTCCACTGCCTTTAAAATAAAAAATACTTTATGAAGATCAATCAAAAGGAATGGGGAAAATAGGACAAAGGTGGTTACCAGGGAACATGCATGTTTAGAGTATCATTCTAGAATCTCCCCTTTAACATAACCCTGCACCTGCTAGGCCAGTGCTCTTTCTTGAGCCATATGCAGAAAGGTTTTAGGTGAAAAGAGCAGCGTAGGGAAAATATACACAGGATCTATAATAAGGTTTCTTCCTTCTCCATTATGCCAGAAAAACTATTTAGTGAGTCAGTTTATTTGAAGCACACAATGTATTATTAACTATATTAAAATGAATACTTGGTATGTGACATAGATCTGTGTTTTCTTTACAGTGTAACTGTTCTATTGACTATTACTATTTGCTAATCACCCAATGCACCAACATGATTAGTTAAAGTTCATCCTCAGCATGTAAGTATTGGAGAATGGAGTCTAATAGGGCTCAAACCTGTGAGGTGTCAATCACTTGCTGGGCATCCTGGAATGGATTCATCAGAGATAAGGAGATTAATGGACAATGTATTATTTGATTACAATTCTCATTATTCACAGAAAATGAAGTTGGCACCCAAGACCCCTAACGAGTGTGGCCCAGGTTTATTTGTCAGAAGAGAATATTCCAGGTCTCGGGCCACAGGAAGAAAATCTTATACCTCCTTGACCGTAGGGATTATATATGAAACTTCATGCATAGCTGGGAAATATCTGTGGAACCTTAGCCATCAGAGTTATTTATGAGATTCCCCTGGAAAATAAAGAAGCTTCTCATGGCAGAAGGGCAATGCCTGATGACCTTCATGGCTTAGCAGGATCCATGGGGTCCTTATAGCTACAGGGATAATCACATGGGCCATATTGCACAGAGGTGGACTTTCTACATCACCCTTCAGTAACATGGAAAAGTTTGATGTTCCATTGGTTCTAAATTCCACCTTTATCAGAGACATGAGATCTTAGGGCTAATTCCTGAAAGAGGGCTACTTCAATAGACCCCTTTGTCATATAGGATTCCCATGAAGCTCCACAGGTACAAAGGAAAAAATTATAAGAATCCATTAGTTACAAGAGTCAGGTTATGGGCCCATGGGTTCAGAATGCTTACACAAAGTTCACTGGACAGAAGACACAGGCTGAGTTCAATTTTTAAGGGGTATAGTCATTGACACCCTTTAACACTGAAGAATGCTTTAGTTCCTTTGGGCCAGACAAGGAAGAGCTGAGGCCACAGTGTGGTGGGGGCTTACTCATTACTCTTCTTCCTCATATCTCAAAAGGTATCAGAGTTTTCTTTTACAACCAAGGAGGACTCAGACCTATCCCTCATGCACTGGTAAGCATGGGACCTTCACTTTCCAATCAGAGGTGGGAGTGTGGTGGCCTTTTAGGAAGATGGACAATTTAATATGGTCACATTTCATAAGAAGATTATCTAAGCACCCCCCTGAGTAGAAGGGCCAGGTCACAGAGCCCCAAGGCCAAGAGGGGCATAACACTCTGTTCTTCAAAGAGGGAACATTAGAGGACCCTTGGGAGAAGGGAAAGCTTTGAGGCCTCTTTGTTACAGGGTGAGACTCTGAGGTCTATGGTCAAAGGTCTAAATCCCCTTACTAAGAGTGAAAACTTCCTGAACATGGTGTGCAAAATCACAAATTTTCATAGCCTTTGGGCCAACTGTGAATGTCTCTGACCAGCTTACACATTGCAAGGACCAGACACTGCCACCTCAGCTATCACATCTTGAAATGTCCCTATCTTGATCACTGGGTTCCCTATGCTCTCAGGAGCACTCTAGCCACACAAAGACTCTGATCTTCCTGGCCTCTCTTCCACACAAGGAATTTTGTACAACATCCAGCAGTCTCTAAGCCCTAAGTCTTTTAACCTTCTCCTACCAAGACCTTGGCTATCAAGTCATACTTCTGGTTCCTCCTTGTGATAGCTGCACACAGTATCTTTGCCCCAGTGAGTTCTGTCCATCCCGTCTGAGACCCTGGCCAGAGCTGCTCTCTCTATCATCCAAGAGTTTTCTACCCCACCAAGAACTCCACCTGGCACCCCTTCTGGTTCTGCTCAATGCTTCTACCTTACCACTGTTCCACTGGGTCTCAATGCCCATAATCTCATCCAGCCCCCATGAAGGCTAGTTCTGCCTTAAAGCCAATTGCCTTCTACATATCTATGTTTGTACCCAGAGAGGAAAGCAGCTCCCAGCTTTTACCAGAATGGGCTAATATTAATCAAAACAGCTTTCTGAATCAGAAAATGCTGCTCAAATGTAGAGAAAAGGCTAAGATATCTGGCTTATTTCTAATCCCAAGAAACATTATGGAAGGAGGGGTCAGAATTGTGTGAAAGCCAGAAAATAAAACCATTCTCTAGTCTCAATACCACTATTGAATTTACTCTCAACTCTAATTACTGCACTGGGTTCACAGAAAAATAAAGCAACAATAATAGCTTAAGCATGGCAGAAGGGCTCCTGGGGCCCCATATTTTACCTCTGAAGTACTGGATTTTGATGGATTCTGGGCAAGAGGAACTACCATCTTCAGTTGCTTACCCACTGCTGAGCCCATCAGGCTCTGACCGAGATCTTTAAACCCATGGTCACACAGAAAACTCTGGTTAATTTGAGTGAGTCTTAAAACAATGATAATCATGAATGTGTTGTAAGATCATAGAGAGGCTGGCTGGCTGGGGTATCTTAGAAAGCTGGAGGGTGAGAGCAACCAGAATGGATTGTTTGCAGTTGCAAAAACAATCTGGAAACAAAATTAATAAAAACATTCAAAACCAAAACTAGAAGCCAGCATCCTGGAAAAGGCTGTTGTGGAAACCAGAAGGGCAAAGGAGTGAGACAGTCAGTCAGAGGGAATGGCACTGCAACAGAACCCACTACATTGATGACAGCAATAATTCACTCCTGAAAGTGAGTCTTCATAACCCTCTCCCCTACTGCCCATACTACAGCATTTTGTTTCCAATTTCTGACTTATGAATGTAAGCATTCCATTCAATGAATAACAGGGGCAATAGTGTTATTATCATGTACATTTGACAATAAGAGTTTAAAATAATCCTTTAAGTAATCTTTGAACACAGGTTTAGGATTGGTGATTTGGTTCAGTGTTAATTGTAGCTATTCCAGATAAACTCTGCTAGATCGCCAAGATGCACACAGTAGAAGGAAAGACAAGACATCACAACATGTACTTCTCACTTCCATATGTATGTCATGGTGCATGCACCATGCACCAACACACTAGACAGATGAATAGACAGAAATATGCATACATACACACATATGTACATACATACATGCACATATATATATATATATATATATATATATATAATATATATATATATTAGACAGAGAAACAGATAGATGCAATAATAAACACTAAATCATAGTGTCCTTACTTCTCATACCCACACTGAACATAGTTCACTGCCCCCAATTTTGGAGACCTGTCCTTTTCTGAAGAGAAAGGACAAGAAGTGGATAGGGGTGAAAGGGGAGGTAGGGGGAGTGACTGGGAGGAGAGGAGGGAGAGAGACAAAACTACGATTAGGCTGGAAAAAAATTAACCAATAAAATAAATAAAAGGAACTGTTTAGCTAAAAAAGACATAAGGACTGGATATTCAAACTACCAAGTCTTTTAGAAGAACATATATAAAACATTGAATTTCTTGTTCAGTGTCCATTTGATATACATAGATTTGGTTAGTAACTGGGATTTCTTTTGTTTCTTGGTTATTTTCAGGTACTTATACCCAGAAACTCTTCCTTTCACTTTGTTATTACTTCAAGTATTACTGTGTACTTCTAATTGTTACTTATAATCAACTAGATAGCAATGATGCTAAAGATATTTCTGCTGCTGAAAATAGTAAGTCATACACCATCAGCTCTAAGAGCCATCTTTTTAAAGACACATCAGTAAGAAAGGATTTTCCAAATAACATAAGTGAAATTTCCTCTGCACATGTGTTACTTTTGTGTGGCTTAGTCCTATTTTGGAACTCCTGACTGTGGGAACAGGGGCTGTCTCAGAATCTTTTACAGGCTTTGGGAACCCCACTCCTCTCTGGATCACATTACCCAGCCTTGGTGCACGGGGAGGCACTTAGTCTTACTGCAACTTGTTATTTTGTGTCTTGTTGATCTCCATGGGAGACCTTCTTTCTCCTGAACAGAAACAGAGGACGAGTGGACTGGAGGGTGGACAGAGGGGAATAGGAGGACTGGAAGGTATTGGGGGGGGGAGCTGTGGCCAGTATGTAAAGTAAAGAAAGAAAGAAAATTTTTTTTAAAAGAAATTGTCATTAGGCTGAAAAACTTTACACAGCAAGGAAACAGTTTTGCACATAAAATATATTCATGTGAATATTGGTTAAAATGATTACATTTGTAAAATAAAATTACATAGAGGAATGTCTTTGAAACAAAAGGTCGAAGATATGCATACACTGTGATTTCCAAGTATAGTAGAAGAAGTGATTTGGTTGCTGAGTTATAATGCCAGGAGATGATTAACATAACAAGAAACTATCAACCTGTCCTCTTCTAAACTTAAACAAAACAATACCAAGAAGAGAACAACAACAACAACAAAAACAAAAATAACAATAACAACTAAGTAACTATATCATCTGTGACATTTCCAGGAGGATATACAGTAATCTGAACACTGTTCCCAGAGAGTGGCTGGTGTCTGTGCTTTGTCAGCCTCACAGGTTGGTGTTATTCAGCCATCCAGGTCTGGGCACTAAGGTTGGGATTGCTCCATTTCTGATGTCCTGATGAATGCCCTGAAGACTAATGACTGGCACTCCAGCCTCTCCTGGGTACTCTTGAGCTCTGAGACCTCAAACCTGGGAGAGAAATGTTATATTGATGAACAGGAGAATGCTCAAGGCTTCTTTGTCCACATTATGCAAATGTGATGTCCCTTTGAGGAGAGTGGGAAGGTCGGACACCTGCTTGGCCAGAAGGTCAAACAAGAGGCCATTTGGAGGAGGTTCTTAGTATAGACACCTTACATAATGGAAAAGGAAGGTCTGTGGCTCTCTTGGCCAGAGGTGCAGTTTGAATACTCCTTTAGTCAGACAGAGTATGTAAGTATGTGTCTCACCCATTGTCAATAGGAGTAGTACTGCAGGCCTCGTACTCAGACCTTGAATGGCACTCAGCACTATTCAAAGATTACAAATAGGGATACATGGTTCAGAGGTAAGAGGTCTGAGGCTTTCCAAAAGGCATGGGGAAGAAATGAGAACTCAAGAGTCCTGGAGAAAATACAAGCCCCACCCCCCCGCCAGGGTCAGAGAGAAAATGTTTGAGGGCCTTGGAGAGAGAGCAGAAGTCCAAGGCCCCTTTACAGACATAAATTAGCATGTCGTGTTATATAGAATTGGAAATCTGCATTCCCACACCTTGACATGAGTTCAAGGTGCCAACCCACCTCATGTAGTGGAGCATATTCCAGGCACTCCCTTACCAGCTTCCAGCCTTTATCAAAGACTCAAATGTCTGTCTACTGTGGTGAATGTGTCAGGCAGCAGCCTGAGTCTGAGTATTCATCCACAAGGCTGCATGATAGTCCCAAGCTGGTTCTCCTTCTTGAGCATATGTTCAGCTTCTCAGGTCTAGGTATGAATGATGGAGGCCACATTATATTGGTTTCTGCCTTAAGGTAGTGTGCTTTGGTTGTAGACTCTACTTGCTACTCTTGGGCTCTGTTACTTTAAGCTTGGTTGGGCTGGAAAAGCAATAGGATGCAAGAAAAATATCCTAGGACCTCATGTTTGGGTGGGGAATATCTGAGTCTCCTGAATCTGAGTAGAACAATGTGAGCCCCTCCTTGGGCAGAAGGGAATATTTGAAGAAAACTTGGGCAGAAGGAGAAGATGGCACCATGGTACATGAGAGGCAGTAGATTGGAACTCATTTGGTCACAAATGAATGGACTGTGACCCAATGACCTAGACCTAGTAAGTCTACTCCCACAGGGGAATATTTGAGTCTGAGAACCCTTTGGATATTGTTGGATGGTAGCTCCCTATTACAGGGGGCAGCTCTGAGAACCCTTTGGTCAGAAGACAAATAGTTGGGGGATCCTTGAGGAGAGGGGATAATCTAAGAACCACTTAAGTAAGACTGGATCCAGTAAGACTGGATTTCTTTGCATAGGTAGGACATATACAATTTCCCAGTGGGCAGAAGAAGAATTTCTGCTGTCACATAGGTGGCAGGTAAAAGACCCAAGACCCTTTAATTTAGAAGGATGACATAGGAGTTCCCCAGGATTGGATGGAATAGTCTCAGGCTCTCTTGGCCATATGTCTTTGGTCCTATTGGGTAGAAACAAAAGGTTGAATGATACCTTGAGAATTATATGATGTTCAGGCACTCACTCCTTGTCAGCACCAAATGTGAAACCACAGTCTAGAATACACATCTTCTGAATGTCCATGTCAGGTATGTCAGCAGTCTTAGAAGTATTCTAAGAGGCTGCATGGCAGTAGTCTCCGGCTCAGTGTCTTCGTCTGGTATATGTCCATCCACACATCACTCTGCATGTAGGACAGGAACTCTGTCTGAGGCACCAGAATGAAGGCATTAGCCTGAGTTACCCTCATCTTGCTACTCTTGTGTTCAGGGACACAAACTCTTGTGTCCAGAATGCTCTGAGATCTCTTTGTCCAGAATAGTACTTTTCAAGCAACCAAATAAGAAGATGCATGTATGCTATCCACTGGGCAGATGGAGACTATGTGGGGCTTCCTTGATCACACAAGGCAGGTCTGAGCTACTCTTTATTGGTGTGACTATCTAAATCTCCCTATGTAAGATAGGGGAAGGACCTTGTCACTTTTGATCAGAAATAGAATGACTATTATGCCCTTCATCAAAGAGGTAATATGGCAGACTCCATGGGAATAAGGGGAAATGTTGTTGCATCCTGTTCATAAGTGAAATTTCTGAGACATTTTGTATAAAGGTGAAAGTCTACACCTATTTCATCGAGGGCATGACTATTGGTTTTAGCTTTTTATATTTTACCCTCTTATCTAAACCTAGAATGTTGTGAGGTCCCACTGGTTACGAATTTATTTGCCTAGCAATCTTTGTCACTGGAATTGCCACTAAGGCAATATGAGTTCAAGAGTCACCTTTAAGGTACCATTGGAAGGAAGGGGATGTTCTAGGGCCTCCCAGGCTCAGAGGTAGATCTGAAGATCCTTTAAGCAAAGGGTGAAGGAATGAGAACCTCTTGGCCAAGGGAGCCGATTCTCAGGTCCTATTCATCAGTGTGGCATAGGTTACACACCCTTGGTCAAACTGAGATCTTTGTAGTCTTTATGGTTGAAACAGGTAATCATAGACCCTTTTGCACAATGCTGGACTGCATGTGAGCACATCTGATTCTCACTTGTACAGAGGAAGTGGTGGAAGGAATACTTGGTCTTAGGCCTCTTTAGTCAGAAGGAAATGACTTGGACCCGCTTGCAAAGAAACAGAAATTTTGAGGGTCCTTTCCACAAAACAAATACATGAGACCATCTTGGGCAAATGGGGAAGTTCTGCTGTAGGCTTTGTCCTAGGATTGAGGTCTGACATTCTCTTCAAAGAAGTAAAAAGAGTGAGGAACCTTGAGAAGAGAGGAAGCACTGGAGCCCTTGTGAACAAGAGAAGACTTTGAAGGTTGGTCAAAGACTTCAGTTGGAAACCGTTGGAGAGAGAGGGAAGTGCCATGCATCATTAGGATGAAGGTGAATGTCCCTGCTACCTTATTCAGTGAAGGAAGGTGCCATCACTGTCTTCTTTAGAATTTCCACATCCTGTGTTGAGTCTCGGAGAGTTCAGGCAGCAACCAGAGGCTTCTTCAAAGAGCCTGGATGGCTGTCCCTGGGTAGGTTGCATTTTCTTTTAGTTTGTCTTCATAGTCCGTATGTTGGCAGCAATGACTGGGCCACTTGATTTCTAGTGATTGAATTGAAAAGCATTGGATTGGATGAAGTCTCTAATTCTACACTTGGGAACTGGGCCTTCAAACGTGAGCAGTACAATGAATTTCCCTAGCAACCAACATCAAAGGTAAAAGGTTTAAATGCTTCTTATTTAGAGTAGCATATGTTAGAGGTACTTTAAAAACAGGAGGGAGTGCTTGAGGATTTGTGAAAGAATACTGCAGATATGATGCAGTGTTATTCAAAAGAGCATGCCTGTTGTCCCCTTGGGAATAAAAGGAATACATGAGTTTCCTTGCATCAAAGAAAATGGTTCTGAAGAGTGAAATTGCCACTCTTAGGCATGTACCCAAAAGATGCATATTTATACAAGAAGGACATCTCTTCAACCATGTTCATAGCAGTGTTATTTGTATTTTCTCATTTTTATTTAAATTAGAAACAAGATTGTCTTACATGTCAATCCCAGTTCCCCCTCCCTTCCCTCCTCCCCTGCCCCCCACAGATGATAAACAGGCTGAGAAAGAAATCAGAGAAGCATCACCATTTACAATAGCCACAAAACCATAAAATATCTTGTGGTAACAGTAACCAAACAAGTGAAAGACCTGTATAGCAAGAACTTTGAGTCTTTAAAGAAAATGCAATGATCTCCCATGCTCTTGGATAGGTAAGATCAACATAGTAAAAATGGCAATCTTGCCAAAAGCAATCTATTCAATGCAATCCCCATCAAAATCCCAATACAATTCTTCACAAACCTTGAAAGAACAATACTCAACTTTATATGGAGAAACAAAAGACCCAGGATAGCCAAAACAACCCTGTATAATAAAGAAATATTTGGAGGCATCACCATCCCTGACTTTAAGCTCTATTATAGAGCTAGAGTCCTGAAAACAGCTTGGTATTGGCACAAAAATAGAGAGATAGACCAATGTAACCAAATTGGAAACCATGATATTAACCCACATACCTATGAACACCTGATTTTGACAAGAATCTGAAGATATACACTGGAATAATGAAAGCATCTTCAACAAATGGTGCTGGCATAACTTGAGGCTGACATGTAGAAGACTGCAGATAGATCCATGTCTATCACCATGCATAAAACTGAAGTCCAAATGGATCAAAGACCTCAACATAAATCCAGCCACACTGAACCTCTTAGAACAGAAAGTAGAAATTACCCTTGAACGAACTGGTACAGGAGACAGCTTCCTGGACATACCACAATTATCACAGACACTGAGATTGACAATTAATAAATGGGATGTTCTGAAACTGAGAGGCTTCTGTAAGGCAAAGGACACAGTCATCAAGACAAAATGGCAGCCCACAGAATGGGAAAAAATATTCGCCAACCCCATATCCAACAAAGGGCTGATCTCCAAAATATACAAAGAACTCAAGAAACTAGTTTCCAAAACACCAACTAATCCAATTAAAAAGTGGGGTACAGAACTAAATAGAGAATTCTCAATAGGGGAATCTAAAATTGCTGAAACACACATAAGCAGCATTATTTGTAATAGCCAGAAACCGGAAGCAACCTAAATGTCCCTCAACTGGAGAATGTATGGAAAAATGTGATACATTTACATCATGGAGTACTACTCAGCAGGAAAAAAAAAGCAACGGAATCATGAAATTCACAGGCAAAGGGATGGAACTAGACGAAACCATCCTGACTGAGGTAACCCAGTCACAAAAAGCTTTGCAAACATGGTATGTACTCACTCATATGTGAATTTTATACATAGAGCAAAGGATTAACAGCCTACAATCCATACCTCTAGAGAAGCTAGGAAACAAGGTGGACCCAAAGAGAGACATACATGGTTTCCTATAGAAGGGGAAAGGGACAAGCCGATTGGAACTAATTTTAAGCATGGGGGAGGGGAGAGGGAGTAAGGAGAAAGAGAAGAGGAGAAGAGGAGGGGAGATGAGGACATGAGAAAGCAAGAAGATAGAGTCAGGAGAATAGAGGAGAGCAGGAAAAGAGATACAAAATAGAGGGAGTCATTATAGGTTTAAAGAGAAATCTGACACCAAGGAAATGTCCAGAGATCTACTAAGATGACCCCAACTAACAATGTAAGCAACAGTTGATAGGCTACCTTAAATGACCTTCTCTGATAATGAGATTGATGACTACCTTATATGCCATCCTAGAGCCTTCATCCAGCAGCTGATGGAAGCAGAAGCAGATGAACTGAACTGGAATCCAGTTGCAGAGAAGGAGGAGTGATGAGCAAAGGGGTCAAACCATGCTGGTGAAACCCACAGAAACAGCTGACTTGAACAAGGGGGAGCTCTTGGTCCCCCAGACTTATCACTGGGAAACCAGCATGGACCTGATCCAGACCCCATGAATGTGGCTGTCAGTGAGGAGGCCTCAGAAATCTATGGGGCCTCTTGTAGTAGATCAGAACTTATCCCTAGGGTAGGAATGGACTTTAGGAACCCATTCCACATAGAGGGATACTCCCTGAATTTAGACACACAGGGGTGGGCCTAGGCCCTATCCCAAAGGATATGACAGACTCTGAAGACCCCCTGTGGAAGGCCTCATCCACTCTGGGGAGCAGAAACGGTATTGGACAGGTTGGGTGTTAGTGGAGAGCAGGGGAGAAGGGGAAGGGAGAGGGAATGGAGAATGGCATGTAAAACAATCTTGTTTCTAATTTAAATAAAAATTTTCACTTAAAAACAAAGACAATGTCTCCTCTTCCCCCCTCTACATGTGGGAAATGTCTTAGGTCACACTGTTAATGGAGGGAAGTATTAAGAATCAGTCTGACACAACGTAGTTTTCATGAAAACTTAAATAAACAAGAGATGTATGAGGCCTCTTGGGAACAGGGGAGTTCTGCACATCTCTCAGAACAGGAAGTTATGAGACCACCTTGAACAATGGAGAAATCATGAACATCCTCACAGGGAGGAGGTCCCCAGCCATGTTGGGTAGAATAGGAATATGACATTTACCTATGGTCAGAAGGAGAAAGTCCTAGGCAGTCTTGGGGAATGGGAAAAGCTTTTGGCTCTGCCTCACTAGCTTCCAACCATTTTACCCAACATGAAAATACATACCCTGTGTGAAATCTTTGAGATTATGTGGCAAATCTAATAACAATCTTCCCAAACGATAAGTGGTTTTGTAAGCAATCATTGTTTTTTGAAAGTTGTGTTCAGTTGTGTGTATATATAGTGCGTTACTGGTAATAAAACTTTGAGGAAGGTCTGATTTCATCTTTCTGTCTTCTGCCCTGAGATCTAAAGTCAGAAAGTATTGAGGTCCCATTGGTCACATTTGTGTTTGTATGGCTATCAGAGGGGTCAGCCCTAAAGCAATCTTAGTTAATAGAAGAATGTGTGAGATCACTGTTGAAAGAAGGGAAGCTTTCATGACCTATAGTGCCAAAGAGCAGAGAGTGGAGGTCTGAGACATCCCTTGGATAAAGGGGTGACCTTTGATAGTCCTTTCTATATTGATTCCCCAGATCCCTTTTTGTAGAAACTTGGTGTCTTAAATCCTCTTACTGGATGGAAGTAGATCATTGGCCCATATACCTACTGGGGAGATGGGGAATGTCTGACAATTGTTTGTGCCAAGTGGTATAATGGTCCTTGGTCTGACACCATTTTATTTTTTTCAACTTTTTTTTATTTGAATTAGAAACAGGACTGTTTTACATGACAACCCCAGTTCCCTTCTCCCTCCCATCCTCCCCTACCAATCCCCCCAACTAAAACCCTATCTATCCCATACCCTTTCTGCTCTCCAGGGAGGGTGAGGCCTTCCATAGGGTGTCATAAGAGTCTATTGTATCCTTTGGGATAGGGCATAGCCCCCCCCCTTGTGTCTTGGCTCAGGGTGTATCCCTCTATGTGGAATGGGCTCCCAAAGTCCACACCTATGCTAGGGATAAGTACTGAACTTCTACAGGAGGTCCCGTAGACACCACTTTAATGACAAAAGAAAAGACTCAGAGCCACTTGGTAGAAGTGGGAATATATGACCATGTGACACATACCAAATGTTTTAGGCCCCATTGAGCAAATGGACTTTAGGGCAACCCTGGTCTTAGGGGAGTTCTGATATCCTGTTCCATGAACTGAGAAGTAAAAAAGTAATATAATAATAATAATAATAATAATAATAATAATAAGAAGAAGAAGAAGAAGAAGAAGAAGAAGAAGAAGAAGAAGAAGAAGAAGAAGAAGAAGAAGAAAACAGGATGCTCTGAGCCTTATGTAAGAGAGAAAACCTGAGGCCCCATTGAAAATAAATGATCTCCTTTGGGCAGAGTGTGAAAGTGCCATACAATTTTGGTTGATGGTGAATAAAATACTCTTGTTACCTTACACAGTGGAGAAAGTTCCCAGCACTGATCAAGAGATTCAAACTCTTATTCAGAATTTTGTATCTTCATAGTTTGTGTTCATTCTGAGACAAGACAGCAACAACCTATGTCTTCTTCTGAAGGCCTAGATGAGTGCCTCTGGCTAGGTGGCTTCCTTCTGTTTGTGTTCAGCTGTTCAGATCTAGGCAGAGATGTCAAAGTCATTCCATTTGTATTGATTGGCCTGAAGACAGATGGCACAGGTTCTATGCTCTGATTGCTAAACTTGGGCTATGGGACCTCAAACCAGAGTGGACAATTATCTAGTGTTTATTGAGAGAGACTCTCATGGACCTATGCATGATCAGTTTTACGTGAGACCCATTTGGCCACATGTGCAAGGTGTCAGGCTCTATTTATGAAAGGGAGGAAGTGAAGGGAGGGAAGGAAAGAGCAGGACAGTCTCAGAATCTGATAAGAAGAAGACAAAGCTCCCAGAGTACTAGGGGAATTATAAGAAGGTGCAGGCAATACCTTATCAGGTTGAAACATCCTTACAGTCTAGAATACCCATGTGTTCTGAGACTCGGAGGCTTCTTTGCCAGCAATGAGAGCATCGTTTCTTACAGGTTGGTTGGTAATCCCTGGCTCTGTGTCCTCCAGAAGACTTTCATCAGCAACACAGGCATGGACAACAAAGATGGGACCAGTCCATTTCTGGGAGAATCTTAATAATAGAAGGTGTTTAGTCAGGGATCAGATTTTATTGTCATGTCCCAAGGTATCAGTTCAGAGTGATCTGAGATCCCTTTGGTCATTTGGACATGAGTGGACACCCAGGTTAAAGGGAAATATTGAGACCTTCACAGTTAGAGGAACAGAGCTGAGGTTTCCATAGATAGAAGTGGTCTCTCTGAGGAAGCGGTTGTCAGGAGGTGTTGATTGGAAGTGTCTGTGAGAAAATGATGGTCATTTGAGTGAGTTTTCATGGCCCTGGCCTGGTCTGTATCTGTTCAATCAGATGAGTGTGTATCAGTCCCCTTGAAATGAAATGTCTAATTCCCCATGTTCAAGAAAAGTAGAATGCAACCACCTTCCTTGACAGGGTATTATGTCAGAGGTTCTTTATTGAACAGGTATCGACCTACAGTTTTGCTCGAATTGAAGGGCAAGTCTGGGACCCATTATTAAGAAGAATGACTGAGGCCCACTCCATAATATCAGGAAGTGTGTGGCCACTTCACACAAAATGAATGTGTAAGATTACTTCAGACACACTGGAAAGATGTGGGGCTCCCTTTGTTTCAGGAGGGAGATGAGATGTCTCCTTAATCAATTCGAGAAAGAGGGAGTACCCTTGGGAAGAGAAGAGTTTCTGAGGCCCATGTGACAGGGGAGACATGATAAGAGTGTACAAATCCCATACTACTTTGAGCAAAAATTCCATTGACTACCATACCTCACAAGGTCCTAGCACTGCCTCACGGTTTCAGATGTCCATGTCTTTAGCTGAATCTGTAACAGAACAAGCATCAATACCAGCATTCATTAAGAGCCTGGGTGGAACTCCAGTGTGGTTATCACCTAAGAATTGTGTTCAGTCAACCAGAACTGGGTGGGACTGATGATTCCATACCATGACAGGCAATTTTGCTCAAGGAAGTGGCATGGGTTCCAGGATTTGCTTGCTCTTCTTGATTTCTGTGAACTCTATCCAGAGTGATCAATGCCCCTTGATCAGAGGTGAAACATGCCAAGTACCCTTCCTCAGAGGGGAGAGTTCTGAGGCTCTTTTGGTTAGAAGGGGGAATTTTAAGGCTCAAGTTATCAAAGCAAAAAAAAATCCAGTAAGATTTGGGACAGGAGACATATCCCAGACCCTGTTGGGCAGAGGGGAATGCCCCTGCTTACCTTCTGTAGAGGGGGAAGGTCCAGGCACTCCCTAGTCAGTCTCCAAGTCATCAAGAACTCTAGAAAATCCTGATATCTGAGGACTGCTTTTGAGGCATGACAGAAATCAGAGGGTTCTTCTCACAAATGGGGTGACAGTCCTGGGTCTGTTCTCTACAGATGTTGACATGCACAGATGTTGACAGGAATGACAGGCACCGTTTTGGTGAGCAGCTTAAAAATGGATGCCCTTGGATCCAGGCTGAGGTTTCTATTTTGCCATGCCTCTTCACTCTAGAGTTCTATGAGAGCATATTTCCTAGTCACTCAGATCTTATGGAGAAGCTCTGGTCTCTCTTAGATGTTTGGTAGACTTGAGTTGGCCGTGAACACAAAGTGAAGCTCCTATATTTTCTTGGTAATAGGGATTCAGTCTCAAGTAGCACAATGAAAATATTAGTGACACATGCTTTAGTCACAGTGCCATTTCTGTAGCTTGCTTCATCAAAGGGGCATGTCTCAGACCCCTCCAGTACAGACAGAGGAAGACTAAAGTTTTCTTGTTCAAAGAGGGTATGTTTCAGTAGCCACCCTCTGGCATACCTTGAAATTCAGGGGCTACTATGGTTGGAGGAAATAAGTCCAAGGACCTCTTCAGAAGATGTTCCAGTGAGGTGTAAGCCCCATGAATTAATGAGATAGTTTACTTACGAGGGGGCATATCTAAAACCTGATGTAGTTATTAACTGAAGTCGTGAATTGTCCTGGTTCTGGGAGGATAAGTCTGAAGACCCACTGTGACTTTGTAGACATGATTATAAATGGGTTGTATTTGTGGCCTTCTTGTGACATTGTACAGGTCTAAGGCCACAGAAAAACAGGAAGTTTGAGGACACCATTCTTCAGAGGCAGAAAGTCTCATAATATGTTGGGGAAAGCAGAAAGTTCAAAAAGTCCTCTCCTGGGGAGCCAGGCAACATCAAGACTCAAATTGGGATTAGAGAAGGCCTGATCATTTACTTATACAATCTTCATGAGATTCTAGAACACATATGTCATGCAGGGCAGGCAGCAGTGTAATCAATTTCCAAAATGCTAGGAGGTAGTTCCCAGATAGGCCTCCTGACCAATCCAGCACTGCCTTCTGCTGAATAAGAAGGACATGGCTTCTTTGTTTCTGCTGACCACTTTAAAAGTGTTGCTTGATACTCTTGATGCTCTAGGACTTCTGCCATCAGGATCTTTAATTTTTGGACAGGAGCCATGAATTCAGATGATTAGAATAAGAAATACTCAGGCAGCTTAGGCAGAGGGAGTTGATGTGTCATCCACTAGGTCAGATGACGTCAGAAGGAGCACACACTATTCTCATTGGGTAACAGATTTATAGCATGCTCTAGGTAGGAACTGTGACCTCTTCTAAATCAGAAGGGAAACACTGACCTTGCTTATAGTCAGACAGTCCTATGTGATGCCTCAATGTGCATCTGAGATAGCCAGGAATGGAAGTCAAAGGTTTCACAGAAGTTTGATGAGAAGGAAAATTTCTAAACTGCCATTGTTCATGTGGGACTCAGAGTGGGAAAACGTGGGGCCAGCTAGTGGGTAAGATCTGAAAGCAGCATAGTAAGAGAGAGTATGGCCCAGGCTCCCCTCTTGAGATGAGGATCTTTAGAACTTCAGTTTGACAGGCTTGTAAGGCATGAAGCCTCCATGGGAAGAACTGGTAGATCGGGGGCTTCCTTGAGTAGAAATTGGATTTCTGGCCCAATCCTGTTTATTGAGCACATGTCTGAATTCCCTTTGGTCACAAGGAGCATATCTGAGGCTCAGTGGGTTAGATGAGCTATGTATGAGGCTCTCTTTTTCAGACTGAAACTTTCTAAGACTGCTTTGAACAGGGTGGCCATAAGAAAGTCTAATGCCCCTTTGGTGACATTGAGAAGTTCTGACACTTCCGGGATGGGACAGGTTAGAACTCCAGCACCCCTTTTGCAGCGCAATCCTTTGAAGACTGAATGAGATTGAATGTGAATATCTGTGGCCTCCTAGGACAGAAGGGTCACATATGGGAGCCCCATATTCATACTGGAAGCCAGTGTCTCTCCCTTGGTAAGAGAGGGAAGATCTCAGATCTCCTAATGGAGATAGGGTATGTCTGAACTTTCCTTGTAAAACAGGGAATGAAGTGGCATTCCCTTTTGGAACTGGTGAATATATGAGTCCCTGTTGCAGAGAAAGACAAGCTCTGGCCCTAGTGGAAGGTTTCTGTTTTTGTTGGACAGAATTATCATGCCTAAAGCCCTCCTTGGCAGAAACAGGGTGTCTGACATCATTGCTTTGGGTTGATGAGGAAGGTTTGACACTCCCACTGGAACTGTCTCCATCCGGAGATAAATTGAATCTTTCTTGGGCTTCAGGGAAAATTTGGTTGGCTTCTTGAATAAAAGGGAAATGTCTGAGTCTTGTCCTGGTAGAAGTAGAAGCAGTAAGTGTTGAAGTCACATAGGGAGAGGTGGAATGTCTGAGGTTCTCTTCAGGACAGGGAGTAGTTCCCACGTCCTCTTCTGTGCAGATTGGAGGTTCTTTGCTCTCTTCCAGGGTATCTGTTGGTTTGTGGTCCCTTTTGGCAGATGAATGTCTGTTCCCTTTTTTTGATGAAGAGGAATGCTTGCAGCCCTCATGTTCTGAATGGGAATCATGAAGATCTTCTTTGTTAAAGTGGGCCTGTTCCAATTTTGTTTTGGTCGATTTGGAACATCTGGGGATGCCTTGGGGAGATGGAGAACTTCTGAGTTTCTTCTCATGAGATCGTGAGGATCTGTGGTGTCCCTTAGAGATAGAAGGTTCTGTCTTCTCTTCAGTAGTATCCTTTGGTTTCTGGTCCTTTGTGTCCGATGAATGTCTGTGCCCTTTTTTTGATGAAGAGGAATGTTTGTGGCCCTTCTGTTCTGAATGAGAAGTGTGAATATCTGCTTTGTTAGAGTGGGCCTGCTTCAATTTGCTTTTGGTAGATTTGGAATGTCTAGTGTTCCCTGGGGGAGATGGAGAACTTCTGAGTCCCTTCTCATGGGATCGGGAAGATCTATGGTGTCCCTTAGTGATAGAAGGTTCTATCTTCTCTTCAGGAGTATCTCTTGGTTTCTGGTCCCTTTTGTCAGATGAATGTCTGTGCCCTTTTTTTGATGAAGAGGAATGTTTGTGGCCCTTCTGTTCTGAATGGGATGTATAAACATCTGCATTGTTAGAGGGGGACTGCTCCAATTTGCTTTTTGTAGATTTGGAATGTCTAGTCATCCCAGGGGGAGATGGAGAACTTTGGAGTCCCTTCTCGTGAGATCTTGAGGATCTGTGTCGTCCCTTTTTGGAAGAATGGTGAAGTTTCAAGCCCCCATCTTCTGATGGGACAGATTTGAGGCCTGGTTCTTTAGAAGCATGTCTTGATATTTTTTTCGACGATTTATAATGTCTAGACCCTCCCCATGGAGAAGGAGAACGACTGAGATCTTCCTTAGGAGGGGAACTAGATCTGCAGCTCAAGTCTGATAATGCTGGTGGAGGGACACTCATTTGAAGAGTCGAGATAGGACTTGAGTTCTTTTTGTCATACCTTGATGATGAAAGTCCATGTTTGGCAGAAGTGATACATCTTAAGCTATCAAGTTCTAAAAGGGAATATCTAATATCCCCTTCAGGAAATGAGGCACATCTCAATACACTTTTAGTAGAACTGGAAAGTCTGGGCCTTATTTGTGGGTAAGGGGAATGTGTTACATACCCTTCATGTGAAGAAAGAGGCATAAAGTCGCCTGGAAACTCTGCTGAAAAGCAAGGTTCCACATTTTCTTCGGTGTATGGCACAGGTTCTAAAGGACCTTGGGCTGTTTTGAAGTGTTCTGGCATATCATACAGAGATGCTGATTGTCCCAGAAACTTTTGGTCAGATATCAAAGTGCCTGGAGCACCTTGGTCATATTCCCCAAATCCCAGAGCCCCGGGCACAGATGCAAAAGATTCCAGAGTCCATGAAACAGACTCTGAAGGTTTGCAAGCCTCTTTGTCAATTGTTAAAGGCCATGAAGTCTCTGGAGTAATTGAACAATGTTGCAGAGGTTTCAATGAAGAGAGTGGAAGCCCTAGATCACCTTGGGAAGGTGGGGAAGTTTCTCTAATACCATGGGTACAAGCGGGCGTTTCTAGAATACTTTGGGTACAAGGTATTGTTCCCAGTGTCCCCTGGGAAGATTCATTGGGTCCAAGATCTTTTGGAGCAGATGATGACTGTCTTAATGACCCTTGGTCCAAAACAGGGCCTAGATCCTCTTGGGATGACAATGAAGCATCTGGAATCACTTGAGCAGATGATGAAAGTCCAACAGGTTGTTGTGTTGATATGGGCAGTTCCCAAGCTTCTTGTGAATGCAATGAATTACCTACACAGCATTGCTGAGATTGTGAGTCTCCTTGTATACTTGAAGATAATTTCTGAAAATGTTGCTCTGATGGAGAGGGTACCACAGTCCCAGGTGCAGGTGGCATGGGTCTCCGAGACCTTTGGTCAGATGACAAAGATTCCAGAGGTTCCTCGGGAGATATTGATGACTCTAAATTTTCTTTTTCAGACAGAGTAAGGGCCATAGAACTTTGATCAGATATTGAAAGACCCAGAGACACTGGGGTAGATGGCAAAGTGTCAGGGGAAATGTCTGACACATTACAAGTATCTTTGGTATATGGAAAAGTTTCTGAAATCTCTGTCATAAGGAGGGAAGGTTGCAGAGTCTTCCCAGAAGGAAGCAGATGACCTGAAGAATCTTGGACAGATGATGAAGTTTCTATAATCCCATGATCAGAAGATGGTATTTCAAGAGTACTTTGGGTAGATGGTGATGTTCTTAGTGTCCCCTGGGTAAATTCAGAAAGGCCAAGATCTCCTGGATCTGATGATGACTGCCCTAAAGGACCTAGCTGCAAAGAAGTTCCTGGAAACTTTTGGGATGACAAGGAAGTATCAAGAGTTCCTTGTGCAGATGTTGAATGTCCAAGAGGTTCTTGTGCTGATATGGGCAGCCCCAGAGCTTCTTGTGAATGCATTGAATTTCCTACACATCCTTGCTGAGATTGTGAGTGTCCTTGTATAGTTGAAGACAATTTCTGACAACCTTGTTCTGATGGAGAGGTTACTACAATCCCAGGTGCAGCTGGCATGGGTCTCTGAGACCCTTGGTCAGATGATGAAGATTCCAGAGTGTCCTCAGGAGATATTGATGACCCTAAATTTTCTTTTTCAGAAAGAGTAAGGCTGATAGAACATTGAGCAGATATTAAAAGACCCAGAGACCCTGGGGTAGATGGCAAAATTTCAGAGGAAGTGCCTGATACATTAGAAGCCTCTTTGGTAGATGGGAAATTTTCTGAAATCTCTGTCATAAGGAGGGAAGGTTGCAAAGTCTTCCCTGTAGGATGGAGATGTCCTGAGGAATCTTGGACATATGATAAAGTTTCTATAATCCCATGATCAGAAGATGGTATTTCAAGAGTACTTTTGGTAGATGGTGATGTTCTTCGTGTCCCCTGGGTAAATTCAGAAAGGCCAAGATCTCCTGGATCTGATGATGACTGCCCTAAAGCACCTAGCTGCAAAGAAGATCCTGGAGACTTTTGGGATGACAAGGAAGTATCAAGAGTTCCTTGTGCAGATGGTGAATGTCCAAGAGGTTCTTGTGCTGATATGGGCAGCCCCAGAACTTCTTGTGAATGCTTCCAATTTCCTATACACTCTTGCTGAGATTGTGAGAGTCCTTGAATACTTGAAGACAAATTCTGACAACCTTGTTCTGATGGAGAGGGTAACACAGTCCCAGTTGCAGATGGAGTGGGTCTCTGAGACCCATGTTCCAATGAAGAAGATTCCACAGTTTCCTCAGGAGATATTGATGACCCTAAATTTTCTTTTTCAGACAGAGTAAGGCCCATAGAACTTGGAACAGAGATTGAAAGCCCCAGATACAATGGAGTAGATGGCAAAGTTTCAGGGGAAGTGTCTGATACATGAAAAGCCTCTTTGGTAGATGGGAAATTTTCTGAAATCTCTTTCATTAGGAGGGAAGGTTGTAAAGTCTTCCCTGAAGGATGCAGATATCCTGAAGATTCTTGGACAGATGATGAAGTTTCAATATTCCCATGGTTAGAAAATGGTATTTCAAGTGTACTTTGGTTAGATGGTGATGTTCTTAATGTCACCTGCCTAGATTCAGAAAGTCCAAGATCTCCTGTATCTGACGATGACTGTCCTAAAGGACCTCGCTGCAAAGAAGGTCCCGGAGACTTTTGGGATGACAAGGAAGTATCAAGAGATCCTAGTGCAGATGGTGAATGTCCAAGAGGTTCTTGTTCTGATATGGGAAGCCCAAGAGATTCTTCTGAAGGGATTGAATTTCCCACACATCCTTGCTGAGATTGTGAGTGTCCTTTTATAATTGAAGACAATTTCTCACAATCTTGTTCTGATGGAGAGGGTACCACAGTCCCAGGTGCTGATGGCATGGATCTCTGAGACCATTGGTTAGATGAAGAAGACTCCAGGGTTTCCTCAGGAGATATTGATGACCCTAAATTTTCTTTTTCAGAAAGAGTAAGGCCTATAGAACTTTGATCAGATATTGAAAGACCCAGAGATTCTGGGGTAGATGGTAAAGGTGCAGGGGAAGTATTTGATACATTATAAGCCTCTTTGGTAGATGGAAAAGTTTCTGAAATCTCTGTCATAAGGAGGGAATGTTGCACAGTCTTCGCAGAAGGATGAAGATGTCCTAAAGAATCTTGGACAGACAATGAAGTTTCAAAAACCCCATGTTTAGAAGATGGAATTTCAAGATTACTTTCGGAGGATGGTGATACCCCCAGTGTCACCTGGGTAGATACAGAAAGTCCACAATCTCCTGGATCTGATGATGACTGTCCTAAAAGACCTAGGTGCAAACAAGTGCCTGGAGCCTTTTGGGATGAAAAGGAAGTATTGAGAGATCCTTGTGCAGATGGGGAATGTCCAAGAGGTGCTTTTTCTGATATGGGCAGCCCCAGAGCTTCTTGTGAATGCACTGAATTTCCTCCACAGCCTTCCTGAGTTTGTAAATGTCCTTTTAGACTTGAAGACAAATTCTGACAACCTTGTGCTGATGGAGAGGGTAGCACAGACCCAGGGGCAGACAGCATGATTCTCTGAGACCCTTGGTCAGATGAAGAGGATTCCAGAGTTTCCTTAGGAGATATTGATGACCCTAAATTTTCTTTTTCAGACACAGTAAGGCCCATAGAACTTTGATCAGATACTGAATGACCCAGAAACCCTTGGGTAGATGGCAAAGGTTCACAAGAAGTGTTTGACACATTACAAGCCTCTTTGGTAGATGGGAAAGTTTCTGAAATCTCTGTCCTAAGGAGGGAAGGTTGCAGAGTCTTCCCAGAAGAATGCAGATGTCGTAAAGAATCTTGGACAGACAATGAATTTTCTATAATCCCATGGTTAGAAGATGGAATTTCAAGATTACTTTGGGTAGATGGTGATACTCTCAGTGTCACCTGGGTAGATTCAGAAAGTCCAAGATCTCCTGGATCTGATGATGACTCTCCGAAAGGACCTAAGTACAAACTAGGGTCTGGAGACTTGTCGGATGAAAAGGCCGTATCAAAAGATCCTTTTGCAGATGGTGAATGTCCAAGAGGTTCTTGTTTTGATATTGGCAGCCCCAGAGCTTCTTGTGAATGCATTGAATTTCCTACAAGGACTTTCTGAGATTGTGAGTCTCCTTTTATACTTGAAGACAATTTCTGACAACCTTGTTCTGATGGAGAGGGTTCCACAGTCCCAGGTACAGATGGCATGGGTCTCTGAGACATGTGGTCAGAGGAAGAAGATTCCAGAATTTCCTCAGGAGATATTGATGACCCTAAATTTTCTTTTTCAGACACAGTAAGGCCCATAGAACTTTGATCAGATATTGAAAGACTCAGAGATCCAGGGGTAGATGGCAATGTTTCAGGGGAAGTGTCTGATACATTACAAGCCCCTTTGGTAGATGGGAAATTTTCTGAAATCTCTTTCATAAGGAGGGAAGTATGTAAAGTCTTCCCTGAAGGATGCAGATGTCCTGAAGAATCTTGGACAGATGTTGAAGTTTCTATAATCGCATGGATAGAGGATGGTATTTCAAGAGTACTTTTGGTAGATGGTGATGTTCTTAGTGTATCCTTTGTAGATTCAGAAAGTCCAAGGTCCCCTGGATCTGATGATGACTTTCCTAAAGGACCTAGGTGCAAACAAGTGCCTGGAGCCTTATGGGATGACAAGGAACTATCAAGAGTTCTTTGTGCAGATGGTAAATGTCCACGAGGATCTTGTGCTGATATGGGCTGCACTAGACCTTCTTGTGAGTGCATTGAATTTCCTACACAGACTGGCTGAGTTTGTGAGAGTCCTTTTAGAATTGAAGACAAATTATGACAGCCTTGTTCTGAGGGAGAGTGTACCACAGACCCAGGGGCAGATAGCATGAGTCTCTGAGACCCTTGGTCAGATGAAGAAGATTCCAGAGTTTCCTCAGGAGATATTGATGACCCTAAATTTTCTTTGTCAGACACAGTAAGGCCCATAGAACTTTGATCAGATATTGAAAGACTCAGAGACCCAGGGGTAGATGGCAAAGTTTCAGGGGAATTTTCTGATACATTACAAGCCTCTTTGGTAGATGGGAAATTTTCTGAAATCTCTTTCATTAGGAGGGAAGGTTGTAAAGTCTTCCCTGAAGGATGCAGATGTCCTGAAGATTTTTGGACAGATGTTGAACTTCCTATAATCCCATGGTTAGAAGATGCTATTTCAAGAGTACTTTCAGTAGATGGTGATATTCTTAGAGTATCCTTCATATATCTCGAATGTTCAAGATCCCCTGGATCTGATGATGACTTTCCTAAAGGACCTAGGTGCAAACAAGTGCCTGGAGCCTTTTGGGATGACAAGGAATTATCAAGAGATTTTTGTGAAGATGGTGAATGTCCAAGAGGGTTTTGTGCTGATATGGGCAGCACCAGATCTTCCTGTGGATGCATTGAATTTCCTCCACAGACTGAGTGAGTTTGTGAGTGTCCTTTTAGAGTTGAAGACAAATTCTGACAATATTGTTCTGATGGAGACGGTACCACAGACAAAGGGACAGATATCATGAGTCTCTGAAATGCTTGTTCAGATGAAGAAGATTCCAGAGTTTCCTCAGGAGATATTGATGACCCTAAATGTTCTTTTTCAGACAGAATGAGGCCCATAGAAGTATGATCATATACGGAAAGACCCAGAGACACTGGGGTAGATGGCAAAGTTTCAGGGGAATTTTCTGATACATTACAAGCCTCTTTGGTAGATGGGAAATTTTCTGAAATCTCTGTCCTAAGGAGGGAAGTTTGCAGTGTCTTCCCAGAAGAATGCAGATGTCGTAAAGAATCTTGGACAGACAATGAATTTTCTATAATCCCATGGTTAGAAGATGGAATTTCAAGGTTACTTTGGATAGATGGTGACACTTTCAGTGTCACGTGGGTAGATTCAGAAAGTCCAAGATCTCCTGGATCTGATGATGACTGTCCTAAAGGACCTAGGTGCAAACAAGTGCCTGGAGCCTTTTGGGATGACAAGGAAGTATCAAAAGATCCTTGTGCAGATGTTGAATGTCCATGAGGTTCTTTTGCTGATATGAGCAGCCCCAGAGCTTCTTGTGAATGCACTGAATTTCCTACACAGCCTTGCTGAGTTTGTAATTGTCCTTTTAGACTTGAAGACAAATTCTGACAACCTTGTTCTGATAGAGAGGGTAGCACAGACCCAGGGGCAGACAGCATGATTCTCTGAGACCCTTGGTCAGATGAAGAGGATTCCAGAGTTACCTCAGGAGATATTGATGACCCTAAATTTTCTTTTTCAGACACAGTAAGGCCCATAGAACTTTGATCAGATACTGAATGACCCAGAGACCCTTGGGTAGATGGCAAAGGTTCATGAGAAGTGTTTGATACATTAAAAGCCTCTTTGGTAGATGGGAAAGTTTCTGAAATCTCTGTCCTAAGGAGGGAAGGTTGCAGTGTCTTCCCAGAAGAATTCAGATGTTGTAAAGAATCTTGGACAGACAATAAATTTTCTATAATCCCATGGTTAGAAGATGGAATTTCAAGGTTACTTTGCATAGATGGTGACACTCTCAGTGTCACCTGGGTAGATTCAGAAAGTCCAAGATCTCCTAGATCTGATGATGACTGTCCTAAAAGACCTAGAAGCAAACAAGGGCCTGGAGACTTTTGGGATGAAAAGGAAGTATTGAGAGATCCTTGTGCAGATGGGGATTGTCCAAGAGGTGCTTTTTCTGATATGGGCAGCCCCAGAGCTTTTTTTGAATGCATTGAATTTCCTACACAGCCTAGCTGAGATTGTGAGTCTCCTTTTGTAATTGAAGACGATTTCTGACAACCTTCTTCTGATGGAGAGGTTACCACAATCCCAGATGCAGATGGCATAGGTCTCTGATACCCTTGGTCAGATGAAGAAGATTCCAGAGTTTCCTCAGGAGATATTGATGACCCTAAATTTTCTTTTACAGACATAGAAATGCCCATAGAACTTGGATTAGACATTGAAAGACTCAGAAACCCTGGGGTAGATGGCAAGGTTTCAGGGGAATTGTCTGATACATTACAAGCCCCTTTGGTAGATGGGAAATTTTCTGAAATCTCTTTCATAAGGAGGGAAGTTTGTAAAGTCTTCCCTAAAGGATGCAGATGTCCTGAAGATTCTTGGACAGATGTTGAAGTTTCTATAATCCCATGGTTAAAAGATGGTATTTCAAGAGTACTTTTGGTAGATGGTGATGTTCTTAATGTCACTTGGATAGTTTCAGAAAGTCCAGGATCTCCTTGATCTGATGATGACTGTCTTAAAGGACCTAGGTGCAAACAAGTGCCTGGAGTCTTTTGGGATGACAAGGAAGTATCAATAGATCCTTGTTCAGATGTTGAATGTCCAAGAGGTTCTTGTGCTGATGTGGGCAGCACCAGAGCTTCTTGTGAATGCATTGAAGTTCCTACAAAGCCTGGCTGAGATTGTGAGTGACCTTTTAGACTTGAAGACAAATTCTGACAACCTTGTTCTGATGGAGTGGCTACCACAAACTCGGGTGCAGAGGGCATGGGTCTCTGATACCCTTGGTCAGATGAAGAAAATTCCAGAGTTTCCTCAGGAGATATTGATGACCCTAAATTTTCTTTGTCAGACACAGTAAGTACCATAGAACTTTGATCAGATATTGACGGACTCAGATACCCTGGATTAGAGGGTAAAGATTCAAGGCAATTGCCTGAGACATTACAAGCCTCTTTGGTCAATGGGTAATTTTCTGAAATCTCTGTCATAAGGAGGGAAGGTTGCAGAGTTTTCCCTGAAGGATGCAGATGTCCTGAAGAATCTTGGATAGATGTTGTAGTTTCAATAATCTCATTGTTAGAAGATGGCATTTCAACAGTACCTTGGGTTAATGGTGGTATTCCTAGTATCCCCTGGGTAGATTCAGAAAGTCCAAGATCTCCTGGATCTGACGATGCCTGTCTGAAAGGACTTAGGTGCAAACAAGTGCCTGGAGCCTTTTGGGATGAAAAGGAACTATCGAGAGATCCTTGTGCAGATGGTGAATGCCCAAGAGGTTCTTTTCCTGATATGGGCAACCCCAGAGCTTCTTGTGAATGCATTGAATTTCCTACACACCCTTGCTGAGATTGTGAGTGACCTTTTATACTGGAAGACAATTTCTGACAATCTTGTTCTGATGTAGAGGTTATGAGAGTCCTGGGTGCAGATTGCATGGATCTCTGATACCCTTGATCAGATGAAGAAGTTTTCAGAGTTTCCTCAGAAGATATTGATGACCCTACATTCACTTTTTCAGACACAGTAAGGCCCATAGAGTTTTGATCACATATTGAAAGACTCAGATATCCTGGGGTAGATGGTAAAGTTTCAAGGGAATTGTCTGAGACATTACAAGCCTCATTGGTAGATGGGAAATTTTCTGAAATCTGTGTCATAAGGAGGGAAGGTTGCAGAGTCTTCCCTGTAGGACACAGATGTCCTGAAGAATCTTGTACAGATGTTGAAGTTTCTGTATTCCCATGGTTAGAAAATGGTATTTCAAGCATGGGTTGGGTAGATGGTGATGTTCTTAGTGTACCCTGTTTACATTCAGAACGTCCAAGATCTCCTAGATCTGATGCTGACTCTCCTAAAGGACCTAGGTGCAAACATGTGCCTGGAGCCTTTTGGGATGACAAGGAAGTATCGAGGGAACCTTGTCCAGATTCTGAATGTCCAAGAGGTATTTGTGCTGATTTGGGCAGACCCAGAGCTTTTTGTGAAAGCAATGTATTTACTACACAGCCTTCCTGAGATTGTGAGGCTCCCAGGATACTTGAAGACAAATTCTGACAACTTTGTTTTGATGGGGAGAGTACCACAGTCCATGGTGCAGATGGCATCGGTCTCTGCAACCTTTGGTCAGATGAAGAAAATTCCAAATTTTTCTCAGGAGATATTGATGATCCTATATTTGCTTTTTCAAACAGAGTAAGTCTCATAGAACTTTGAGAAGATATTGAAAGACCTAGAGACCCTTGGGTAGATGGGAAAGTTTCAGGTGAAATGTCTGATACATTAAAAACCTCTTTGCTAGATGGGAAATTTTCTGAAATCTCTGTTATAAGGATGTAAGGTTGCAGAGTCTTCCCTGAAGGAGACAGATGTCCTGAAGAATCTTGAACAGATGTTGAAGTTTCTATAATCCCATGGTTAGAAGTTGGAATTTTATGATTATTTTTATTAGTTGTTGATGTTCTTACTGTCTCCTGGGTAGATTCAGAAAGTACAAGATCTCCTGGAACTGATGATGACGCTCCTAAAGGTCCTAGGTGCAAATAGAGGCCTGGAGCCTTTTGGGATGACAAGGAACTATCAAGAGATCCTTGTGCAGATGGTGAATGTCCAAGAGGTTCTTGTGCTGATATGGGCAGCCCCAGAAATTCTTGTGAATGCAATGAATTTCCTACACAGCCTTGCTGAGATTGTGAGTCTCCATGTATATTTGAAGATAATTTCTGACAACCTTGTTCTAATGGGGAGAATACCTCAGTCCCAGGTTCAGATGCCATGGATCTCTGAGATACTTGGTCAGATGAAGAAGTTTCCAAAGTTTTCTCAGGAGATACTAATGACCCTAAATTTTCTTTATCAAACAGCATAAGTCCCATAGAACTTTGAGGAGATATTAAAAGACTAAGAGACCCTGGGGTAGATGGCAAAGCTTCAGGAGAGGTGTCTGATACAATATAAACCTCTTTGGTAGATGGAAAAGTTTCTGAAATCTCTGTCATAAGAAGGGAATGATGCAGAGACTTCCCTGAACAAGACAGATGTCCTAAACAATTTTGGACAGATAATGAAGTTTCTATAATCCCATGGTCAGAAGATGGAATTTCAAGATGACTTTGGGTAGATGGTGATACTCTCAGTGTTCCCTGGGTAGATTCAGAAAGTCCAAGATATCCTGGATCTGATGATGACTGTCCTAAAGGACCTAACTGCCAAGACTCAGGGCCTGGAGTCTTTTGGGATGACAAGGAATTATCAAGAGATCCTTGTGCAGAAAGTGAATGTCCAAGAAGTTCTTTTGCTGATAAGGGCATCCCCAGAGCTTCTTGTGAATGCATTGAATTTCCTACACAGCCTTGCTGAGTTAGTGAGTGTCCTTGTATACTTGAAGACAATTTCTGATAAACTTGTTCTGATGAAGAGGTTACCACAGACCCAGGTGCTGATGGCATGGGTCTCTGAGAACCTTGGACAGATGAAGAAGATTCCAGTGTTTCCTCAGGAGCTATTGAAGACCCTACATTTTCTTTTTTAGACAGAGAAAGGCCTATAGAACTTTGATCAGATATTGAATGACTCAGATACACTGGGGTAGATGGCAAATATTCAGGGGAAGTGTCTGATACATTACAGGCCTCTTTGGCAGATGGGAAATTTTCTGAAATTGCTGTCATAAGCAGGGAAGTTTGCAGACTCTTCCCTGAAGGACACAGATGTCCTGAAGAATCTTGGACAGATGATGATTTTTCTATACCCCCATGGTAAGTAGATGGTATTTCAAGAGTACTTTGGGTAGATGGTGATGTTCTTAGAGTACCCTGGGTACATACAGAAAATCCAAGATCTCCTGGATCTGATGATGACTGTATTAAAGGACCAAGCTGCAAACAAGTGCCTGGAGCCTTTTGGGATGACAAGGAAGTATCAAGAGATCCTTGTGCGGTTGTTGAATGTCCATGAGGTTCTTTTGCTGATATGAGCAGCCCCAGAGCTTCTTGTGAATGCACTGAATTTCCTACAGAGCCTTGCTGAGTCAGTGATTGTCCTTGTATACTTGAAGACAATTTCTGACAATCTTGTTCTGATGGAGAGGGTACCACAGTCCCAGGTGCAGATAGCATGGGTTTCTGAGACCCTTGATCAGATGAAGAAGATTCTACAGTGTCCTCAGGAGATATTGATGACCCTAAATTCTCTTTTTTACACAGAGAAAGGCCTATAGAACTTTGATCAGATATTGAAAGACTCAGATACCCTGGGGTAGATGGCAAATATTTAGGGGAAGTGTCTGATACATTAAAAGCCTCTTTCTTAGATGTGAAATTTTCTGAAATCTCTATCATAAGGAGGGAAGTTTGCAGAGACTTCCCTGAACTACTCAGATGTCCTAAAGATTCTTGGACAGATGATGTTTCTATAATCCTATGTTTGGAAGACGGTATTTCAAGAGTACTTTGGGTAACTGTTGATGTTCTTAGTGTCCCCTGGGCAGATTCAGATAGTCCAAGATCTCCTGAATATGATGATGACTTTCCTAAAGGACTTAGGTGCAAACAAGGGCTTGGAGCCTCTTTGGATGACAAGGAATTATGGAGAGATCCTTGTGGAGATGGGGAATGTCCAAGATGTTCTTTTGCTGATATGGGAAGCCCCAGAGCTTCTTTTGAATGCATTGAACTTTCTATACAGCCTTGCTGAGTTTGTGAGTGTCCTTGTATGCTTGAAGACAATTTCTCACAACCTTGTTCTGATGGAGAGTTTACCACAGTCCCAGGTGCAGATCGCATGTGTTTCTGAGACCCTTGGTCAGATGATGAAGATTCCAGAGTTTCCTCAGGAGATATTAATGACCCTACATTTTCTTTTTCAGACACAGTAAGGCCCATAGAATTTTGGTCAGATATTGAAAGACCCAGAAACTCTGGGGTAAATGGCAAGGTTTCAGGTGAAGTTTCTGATACATTACAAGCCTCTTTGGCAGATGGGAAATTTTCTGAAATCTCTGTCATAAACAGGGAAGTTTGCAGACTCTTCCCTGAAGGACACAGATGTCCTGAAGAATCTTTGACAGATGATGATTTTTCTATGCTCCCACTGTAAGTAGATGGTATTTCAAGATTACTTTTGGTAGATGGTGTTGTTCTTAGCATCCCCTGGGTACATACAGAAAGTCCAAGATCTCCTGGATTTGATGATGACTTTCCTAAAGGACCAAGCTTCAAACAAGTGCCTGAAGCCTTTTGGGATGACAAGGAATTATCTAGAGGTCCTTGTGCAGATGGTGACTGTCCATGTTGTTCTTTTGCTAATATTGGCAGCCCCAGAGCATCTTGTGAATGCATTGAATTTTCTACACTGCCTTGCTGAGTTTGTGAATGTTCTTGTGTACTAGAAGACAATTTCTGATAATCTTGTTCTGATAGAGAGGGTACCACAGTCCCAGTTGCAGAGGGCATGGGGCTCTGAGACATTTGTTCAGATGAAGAAGATTCCAGAGTTTCCTCGGGAGATATTGATGACTCTAAATTTGCTTTTTCAGACACAGTAAGGCCTATAGAATTTTGATCAGATATTGAAAGACCCAGATACCCTCGGGTAGATGTCAAGGTTTCAGGGGAAGTGTCTGATACATTAAAAGCCTCTTTGGTAGATGGGAAATTTTCTGAAATCTTTAGCATAAGGAGTGAAGGTTGCAGAGTCTTTCCTAATGGATGCAGATGTCCTGAAAAATCTTGGACAGATGATGATGTTTCTATAATCCCATAGTTAGAAGATAGTATTTCAAGAGTACTTTGGTTAGATCGTGATGTTCCTAGTGCCCCCTGGGTAGATTCATAAAGTCCACAATCTCCTGGACATGATGATGACTGTCCTAAAGGACCTAGGTGCAAACAAGTGCTTGGAGCCTTTTGGGATGACAAGGAACTATCAAGAGATGTTTGTGAAGATGGTGAATGTCCAAGAGAGTCTTGTGCTGATATGGGCAGCCCCAGAGATTCTTGTGAATGCATTGAATTTCCTACACAATCTTGCTGAGATTGTGAGTCTCCTTGTATATTTGAAGATAATTTCTGACAATCTTGTTCTGATGGAGAGTGTACCACATTCCCAGGTGCAGGTGGCATGGGTCTCTGAGACCCATGGTCAGATGAAGAAGATTCCAAAGTTTCCTCAGGATTTAATGATGACCCTAAATTTTCTTTTTCTGATAAAGTAATTCCCATTGAACTTTCAGCAGATATTGAAAGACCCAGAGACCTTGGGGTAGATGGCAAAATTTCAGGGGAAGCATCTGATGCATCACAAACCTCTTTGGTAGATGGAAAAGTTTCTGAAATCTCTGTCATAAGTCGGGAAAGTTTTTGAGTCTTCCCTGAAGGTGGCAAATGTCCTGAAGAATTTTGGACATATGCTGAAGTTTCTATAATCCTATGGTTATAAGATGGCATTTCAAGAGTACTTTGGGTAAATGGTGATACTCTCAGTGTACCCTGGTTAGGTTCATAAAGTCCAAGATCTCCTGGATCTGATGATGACTCTCCTAAAGAACCTTGGTGCAAAGAAGTTCCTGGAGCTTTTTGGGGTGACAAGGAATTATCGAGAGATCCTTGACTAGATGGTGTATGTCCAGGATGTTCTTCTGGTGATATAGCTATCCCCAAATCCCCTTGGGTAGACAATGCATTTCCTAAATAGATGTGCTGTTTTGGTGAATCTTGTAAAGTCCCTTTTTCATCTGAAGACACTTCCTGTAAACCTTGTTCTGTTATTGAAGGTCTTACAGGCCCCTTTTGAGATGTGTGTGATTTCACAGACCCTTGGTCAGATGTAGATTGTTCCAGAGGTTCCTGGGATAATGTTTGTGTTCCCAGTATCACTTGGTCAGATATGGAAGGGCCCATAGTACCTTGGTCAAATTCTGAAAGTCTTAGTCCATGTAGGTAAGATACCAAAGATTTTAGAGAACTTGAGAGAGATTTTAAAGTCCTATAAAACTCTTGGGAAGATGGCAATGGTGCTGGTGTCACTAGTGAAAATTCAGAAGGACCCAGATTCCCCTTCCAAGGACCCTGAGTACTTATAAAGTTTTGAGGGCATGTTGCAGATTCTATAGTATCTTGGTCATAAGATGGTGTTTCTGTAACACCTTGCAGAGATGGTGAAGTTCCTCGAGTACATTTTGAAAGTTGAGGAAATTCACCATCACCTGGAGCAGATTCTGACTGTGCTAAAGCACCTCGGGCTAAAGAAGGACCATGATCCTTTTGGGAAGATATGGACATTTCTGGTGATGCTTGGTCAGATGATGGTGTTTGTTTATTACCTTGGGTAGAGGGAGATGTTCCTAGAGTACCTTTTGAAGATTGAGAATGTACACAATCTCCTGGAACAGATGATGACTGTGGTAAAGTATTTTGGGCTACAGAAGTCCTATGATTCCCTTGGGAAGATGTAGAAGTTACTTGAGAACCTTGATCAAATTTTGAATGCCCTAAATACTCTTGTGATGATATGGAAGTTCCCAAACTCACTTGCGTAGGTAGTGAATCTCCTAAACACCCTTTCTGAGGTGGTGGAGGTCCTTGAGACACTTGGGTAGAAGTAGACAATTCTGGACACAATTGGGATGATAATAAAGGTTTCAAGGTCCCTGGGACAGATGGAGTAGGTCCCAGTGAACCTTTAGAAGATGGAGAAAATTGAAGAGTTTTCTGGAGTGATGTTGATCCCTGAAAGTTTTGGTCAGAATAACACGGGCAGACAGCAGTTTGGTCAGATATTGAATGCCCCAGAGTTCCTAGGAGTGATGGCAAAATTCCTAGAGGCCCTGATGAAGATTCTGAAAATTTAAAATCCATTTGGGGGGATGGTAACTTTTCTGATGCCTTTGGAGTACATTGGGAAATTCCCAGATACCCTAGGGGATGAGGCTGAAGTTGCAGAGCACCTTGCACATCTAATAAAGGGTCTACACTTTGCTGAACAGAAGATGATGATTCTAGACTAACTTGGGAAGATGGTAAAGTTTGCAGCATCCCCTGGGCAGAGGGAGAAGGTCCATCACCTGGAACAGATGGGAACTGTGCTGCAGCCTCTTGATAATAGGAAGGGCCTACCACTTTGTGGGAAGTTGTGGAAGTTTCTTGAGACCCTTGGGCAAATGTCAAATGTCCTAGAGACTCTTGTGCTGATGTAGACAAGCCCACAGCTCTGTGAGTAGCTGATGAATTTCCTTCATTCACTCCTTGTTGTGGGGACTGTCCTAGAGTTACTTTTGTGGATGCAGACACATTCTGCCACACTTTTTCTGGTAGGGATTGAATACCTGGTTCAAATGGGTTGGGTCTCTGTGACACTTGGGAAGATGAACTATGTTCCAGAGAAGTTTGGGGAGTTGCTGAATATTCTAGACACTTATTTGAAGATGTGGACCATGCAGAATTGTTTTTGGAGGGTAGGGAAGGGCCTTCAGAATCCTGGAGCACAGAAGTGAAAAGTCTTGGAGCTCCTGAGGCACATAGAAAATTTTCTATTGGCCCTGTGGTAGACAGAGCAGTTTTGGCATCCTCTTGGGCAAATGACAAATCTTTTAATTCCTTCTGGGAAAGTTGGGAAGGCCCTCTAGTTCCCAGGGAAGGAAACCTGAGTCCCAGATCATCTTGGGCATATGGCAAAGGTTCTGTATTCCCTGACCTAGCTGGTGAAAGTTTCATACCCCCATGGGTAGATGTTAATGTTTCTAGAACACCTTGGGAAGACACAGGCATTCTTTGTGAATGTGAGACAGGTAGAGAAACTCCTACATCCACCAGGGCAGATGGAGAAGTTCCTCGAGTCACTGGAGTAGATGGTGAAGCTCCCAAATCCCCTCTTGAAGAATTGGATGTCTCTAGATTGTCAGGTGTGTTGGGAGAAACTTTCAGAGTACCCTGTGAAGACAGGCATGGTCCTCCAGCTTCCAAGGAATGTAGAAAAGGTCCTGAACTCACTTGAACAGATAAGGAAATTTCCAAAGGCCCTAGCGAAGATGAAGTAGTTCGTAGAGTCCCTTCTCCAGATAAAGAAATTACCCTGTGCCCTTCTGAAGAAGGCAGAGATCCAGAAGAGTCTGCAACAGATGGATTTGTTTGTTGAACCCTTTGTGCAGACTTCAAAGATGCAGGATATTCCTGGGAAGAAACAGAAGGATCTAGAGTGCCTTGTGTAGGTGTGGAGATATGAGAAGTCCCCTCTGCAGACAGGGAACTTTCCAAATGTCTTTGGGAAGAAAGAAAAGGACTCATACTTGCCTGGGCAGATACAGAAAGTTCCAGAATTCCTTCATCAGATAGCACCTGTCCTTGGGTACCTGTAGACATTTCACATGCACCTGATGCAGATAATGAATATCCTGGAGTCTCCCTGGGAGATGTCAAAGGTTTGACAGACCCTCTTGCATTTAGAGAAATTGCCGGAGACCCTTGGGCAAATTTCGGTGCTCCCGTCATCTTTTGTGCATGGTGAGTATATCCCTGAGACACTGGGGTGGATGGAGAATGTGGTACTGAACTTTGTGCAGAAGTGGACTGTGAGCCTATATCTTGTGTATGTGACGAAGAGCTTGAAATCACAGGTTGTCCTAGAGTTCTTTGTGAAGATGTGGGCTGTCGTATATACCCTTGTGTAGATTGGCAGGAACCCACTGCTCCTTGAGAACAATGAGAAGTTGCTTGACTACCTTGTTCCAAACAGGATGGTCGCAGACTATCTGGAACACAAGGTAGACATACTGAAGTCCCTTCAGGAGGTGTAGAAATTTCAAAAGGCTCTCCTACATGTGACAGTTGCCCCTGACACCTCTGTGTAGATTGGACTGTCCCTAGGATGCTTCCAGAAGATGATAAGGACTCTAGAGTTCCTTTGGAAGATGCTGAAGGCTCCAGAGAACATTCGGCAGATATAGTAAGTTGTGGAGCACAATGAGGAGACAGAAGAGGTGCCGGATCACCTGTGACATGTGAGGAAAGTCCTCTAGGGTTAATTGGTGAAGGCTCTCCAGAACCTGGGACAGATGGAGAATTTTCCACAGGCTCTCTGACATGTGACAAATGGCCAAGATTCCTTTGGACAGGTTTAGATGATTCCAGATTGTCAGAGAAAGAATCCAAAGGATCAAGATCTCCTTGGGAAGATGAAAAGTTACACAGAGTCCCCTGTGCAACCAAGGAAAGTTCCAGAGGCTCACCAACATGTGTCAGTTCTGAGCTTGCAGAAACTGTGAAAATTTTCTGAGAACCTGGGGCAGATGGTACATGTGTTCCAGTATCTGGAGGAGATGACAAAGATGCTGGAATGTTCTGTTCAGATTGGGAAGGATTCAGAAATCCTGTGACAGATTTTGGATGTTGCAGAGAATTTAGAGAAGATTGAGGAGTTCTTTGAGGGATGTTTGAAGAAGTAGGATGTTTCCTAGATACTTGATCAGACAGCAATGTTGCTAGAGTCGCTTGTGGAGACACAGATAGTCCTGGAGGTACTGTGGGAATTGGAGAAGCATGCACAGGCCCTTCAGCAGCCTGATCATTCCTTAGAGTTCCTTCTGCAGATAAGGAGATTCCAAGAGGCCTTTGATCAGAAGACAAAGATCCTAGTACCACCTGGGTGTTTTGGGGAAACCCCAGAGTTCCTTTATTTGATGGCTTAGTTCCTACACTTTGTTGTGCAGATGTGGACAGTCCCAGTGTGCCTTCAGCAGATAAGAAATGCCCCCCTGTGTGCTGAGGAGATGGGGGGAACCCTAGAGTACCTTGGGCAGATTTGGGAATTGTCATAGTCCCTTGCGCTGATTGGCAAAGCCTGACAACCCCTTCATCGGAATGAGAAGATGTTGGAGTTGTTTGTGGTGATGCAGAGAGATCCATATTCCCTGCAGCAGATGGGGAAGTTCCTGCAGTCACTTGGGTAGATGGGGACTTTGTAAAAAGTCCTGGATCTGCTGCAGAAGATGCCGAAGACTGTATAGCCCCTTCAGCAGATAGTGATGTATGCAGCACTGCCTGGGCTGATATGGAAAGTTTCAGATGTTCTTGGATAGATTTAAAAGATGTTTCATACCCTTGGCTAGAGGAAAAAGATCCTGCAGCTCCTTGGGTAGAAGTAGAATGTTCTTCAGGCACTAGGGGCGAAGGCAATTGCCCCATAGTCCCTGGAGCAGAATGAGAAGATTCCACACCCTCTCCCACTTGAGGCAAATGCCCCAAAGTACTCTGGGGGCATTGGTATTGCACCCAATTCCCTGAGGAATTTACTGAAGGTTCTGGGGTCCTTTGAATGGATGACAAAGAACTGTGCACAGGCCAAGTCCCCTCTGCAGCTGTGGAGAGTTCCTTAGGCCCTTTAGAACACAGCAATGTCCCTAGAGTCTCTGGAATAGATAGAGGATGTTCACGAGCATCTAATGAAGATTGTGAATGGTCTACATACTCTGGTGAAGACAAAAGATATCCTTGAGTTTTCTGGTTAGATAGGGCACATCCTGTAGCCCTTTGTATAATATGTTGTGCAGATTGAAAAAACCTTGGAGCCTCTTGGAAAGAAGTTGGATGTTTTACAGCACTTTGAGCAGATGGCACAATTCCTCCCATTCCTTGTGTGGGTGAGGATAGTTTTAGAGACCCCTGGGCAGATAGGGAAGTCCCCAGAGCCTCTTGGGAAGATGAACAAGTTTTCAGAGTTTCTTGTGGAGATAAGGAAGTTACCAGAGGCAATTGGGCAGGTGGATAAACTCCTAGTTCTTTCTGGTCACTTTTTTCATTAGATTCTAGAGCCCCTGCAGTACAAGCAGAATGTCCTTCAATACCCTGCACAGATGTGGACTGTCCTAAAGTGGCTTTTGCATAAAGGGAAGCTTGCTCAGGCACCTGAGTAGATGGTGAATGTTCTAGAGGGCCATGTATTGTTGTTTTCTCTTCCAGAGACACTTGTGCATGTAGGCACAATCCATCATCTTTTTGTAAACATGGGGAAGGGACTGGATTTTCTTGTATTACTGGGCAAAGTCCAGGAGTCACTGGGGTATGTGGCAATGTGCCTGTATTTGCTGGAACACATTGAGATATTCCCAAATCATGTGAGTCAGAAGAGAGATTCTTATGTGTGCACTGGACAGACTTGGATGATTCCAGTATCTGTGGGGAAGATGCTGAATGTTGTATAGACTGTTGGGTATGTGGTGAAGGGCCCAGGGTTTCTTGAGTAGATATGCAAAGTTGGTTAGATAGCAAATGTGCTAGAACCTTTGAGACTGGTAAAGAAGACCCCTGAGATTCTTGCTCATGTTCTAAATGTTCTGTAGTCCTTGAGGGAAATTTCAAAGACTCTGTAGTCCTTTGGATAGATGATGCTGTATCCTTAGATTCAACCTTGGAACACAAGTGCCCTTGCTTACTTTGGAAAGATGCTGATGGTCCCAACACCAATGGGGAAGATGCTGTATGTTCTGGAGGCCCTGAGCTGGAAGAGAAAGAACCCAGTGTACCCTGAACAGACACAGAATGTTCCAGAGGCCCTTGATTAGACGGCAGAGTTGGTAGCATCCCTAGAGTAGTTTGAAGACTTTTTTGAGCATTTGGTGCAGATGATAAAGCTTTAACAGCCTCCGGGGAAGATAACAAAGGCTTTTCAATTCCCTGCCTACAAGAAGGTCTCATAGCCTCCACAGAAGATGGTGAATGTTTGAGAGGACTTTGGATAGATAGAGAATGTCTAGAAGCCTCCTGAAAAGAATCAGAATGTTTTCTAGGTCCTTCTTCACATGGAAAATTTCCTAGAGTCCCATTTGCAGATATGGGCATTCTAAGATCTCCTTGAGACAGGGAGGGTTTTGTAGCCTCTTGGGTAGATGACAATATCCCTGTCTTCTTGTGGGCACATGTAGTAGATTCTAGAGCTCCTGTGGTACTTGGTGATGATACTAAAATCCCCTGTGCTAACATAGACTGTCCCACACTATCTTTTCCTAATTGAGAATTTCTACCATCACCTTGGGGAGATGCTAAAGGCGGAGTCCCCCTTGCTGATGGTGACATTTCTAGAGTCCCTTGTGAAGTCAGACTAGATCCCACTAGTCCTTGGCCATTTAGAGAAGTTTCTGAAGTCACTGGTAGTAATGAAGAATGCTGTAGAGGCTGTGAAGCAGATGAAGAACTTACTGTAGTCACTGAAGCTGATGTGAAAGCATCCACAGGCTCTATCACAGGTAGAAAGTAGTCATGAATCCTCTGGGAGGATTGGAGAGTTTTCATATCACATTGAGAAGTTTCAGAAGGTTCTGGAGACTCTTCAGCAGATGCTGAAGGAGCCACCATCCCCTGAGTCAATAAGGAAGGTTTCTTAGGACCCTGGGAAGATAGCAAAGGTGTTGGATCCCCCGGTTCAGATTGAAAAGATTCCTGAGTGCTTGGGGAAGATAATGAATGCCCTACATACTCTTGGGTTGAGGACCGTGTTCTTGTAGTTTGTGAAGCTGTTGGAGAATATTCTACAGCCCGTATTAGAGCTGAGAAATATCCTAGCTCTATCTTGGCAGATTGGGATGGTCCCAGACACTCTGGGGATAATGTAGAAAGATCTACAGCATCTCTGCTGGATGGCAATGGACACAGAGTGTCACAGGCTGATATGGAAATTTTTGGATGCTCTCTTGGAGTTAACAAAGTGTCTGGCTTCCCTGGGGTAGATAGAGCATTTTTCTGCACCTGAGCAACTGGTGTAGATGATGAATGTTCTTCAGCTCCCTGATCAGACAGTGCAGGCCCCAAAGCCTCTGTGACACATGGGAAATGTGTTAGATGACCTTGGTCAGATTTATTAGCCACCTGGGAAGTAGAAGTTGAATGCTTCATAGCCCCTTGACCAGATAGTAAATTTTCTACAGCCCTTTCTGCAGACTTGGCTATTCCCAGAGCCCTTTGATCAGACAGAGAAGGTCCATGATCTCCATGAACAGATGGCAAAAGTCCCACCTGCATCTGGTTATCATGCTTAGATGATGATAAACCAAGGGTAGATGGCAAATCGGTTTTACTCCCTGGTGCAGATGCAGACAGATGTATAGTTTCATCTCCAGATAGGGATGGTTCCCCAGCCTCTGGTGTAGTTGCCAGTGGTCTTAAAGAATCTTGAACATATGGAGATTGCTTCAAAGACACTTGTTCAGAAAGAGAAGAGCCCACTAGCTCTGGAGGACAAGGGGAAGGGGCTAGAGTCATATTTTGTAATGAGGAAAGTGGTGAAGGCCCTGAAGCAAATGAAGAAATATCTCTACTTCCAAAAGCAGATAGAGAAGACTCCACAGCCTCTCCTCTAGTTGACAGTTGGCCAAGAACTTTTTGAACAGGTTCTGCTCCTCTTGGAACCCCTCTGGAAGAAGTGGATTGTTCTACTCCCCCTAATGTAGATGGCAAAGGACACGGAGTCTTTTTGGCAGGTTTGTAAATTTGCAGAGGCCCTTGGGTAGTTACCAAAGGCTCTAGGGCCTGTGAAGTAGATGGAGAAATTTCCTTTGCATCTGGTGCAGATGGTAAGTCTTGTACACCTTCTCTGGCAGATAACAAAGGGCCTTGAGATCCCTGACCAGATAAGGAAGATTCCAAAGCCTCTGTGACAGATAGTGGATATTGGTGAGGGTCTTGTTTCAATGGAGATAACCTTGAAGCCTTCTGTAAAGAAGTAGGAGGTTTCACTGTCCTTTCAGGAGATGATATATTTTCTACTCCCTCTTTTGTGGATGTGGATAGTTCCACAGCCCCTTGGGTAGAAAGTAAATGTTCCACTTCCCCTTGGGAAGATGGAAATATTTCTATAAACCCTTGTCCAGATAAGGAATTTTCCAAACTCTTTTGGGCAAATTCCACAGGTCCTAGGGACCCTGTAGCAGAGGAAGAAGATTCCACACATTTTTTGGCATATTGTGAATGCCCTGGTGACTTATTTGCTAATGAGGAAAGTGCCATATGCCCCTGAGCAGATGACAAAGCTCCTAGAGTCCCTGAAATACTTGGAGCATACTCCAGAACAGTTTGTGAATGTGTCAAATTTTTGAGTCCCTCCTTGGCAGATTGGCAATGTTTCAGATTTTCTCCTGAAGGTGATGAATGTTCTTGAGTCTCTTGGGTAGATAGTGAATGACCCAGAAACCTCTCTTTAGATATAGAAATTTTTTCAGGCCCCTTTTCAGATAACATCTTTCCATGAGCAGTTGGTGCAGGTGGAAATGATTCTAGACCACCAATGGCAGGAGGAGAGTGTGCCATAGGCTCAGAATCAGAAGTAAAAATGTCAGGAGTCTCTTGGGAAGATGTCAAACATCCATGAGTCCCCTGATGAGTTGAAGAATGTTTAAGAGATCCTGTACTAGGTGGCAAATGTTCTACACTATCTTGGGAACATTGAAAATGTCCTGTAGCCCCTTGGGAAGATGATGGGCTTATCAGAGGCACTTGGGCTACTTCCAAAGGTTTTACACTCCCAATTTCCAATTTGGACAATTCTGGAGCTCTTTGGGCAGAAAGAGAAAGTGCCAAATCCCCTTGAGAAAATGGAAAATGTCTGAGATTTCCTTGGGTAGGTAAGGAAATTGCAACAGGATCATGGTCAGATACCATAGGTCCTGGAAACCCTGAGACATTTTTCAAATGTCCTAGGGTCCCCTTGGAAGAGAGAAAAGGTGCCATATCATCTCCACCAGACAGAGAATGTCCTGAAGTCCCTTGTGTGGACTTGGAAATTTCTATAGACTCTTGTGAAGATACAGAATGTCCCACAGACCCTTGATCAGAGTGCACAGATGCTATACTCTCAGTTGAGGTTGAGAATAAGGATGAGGATGAGGATGAGGGACTTCCCTCATGCCACTGTGAAGATGGCATCAAATTTAGGGCCTCTGAGCCATGTGGAGAGAACTCCAGATGTTGATGAACATGTGGTAAATGTGAAGGAGTCTCCTGAGACAAAGCCAAAAGGTCCAGGGGCTCTGGAGTCACTGGTAAGTGTCCAAGAGGCACGGAGTCTGAAGGGAAAATATCCAAAGCTGCTTGTTCAGATGCCAAAACTCCTAACGAACTTTGTGTAGATTGGGAAGTTCCTGCTTTGCTTGGGAAAGGTAACAAAGATCTTAGAGCCCCTTTGGTAGATTTACAATCAGCACTCTGAATATGTGTAGAAGGATCCAGAGGCCTTTGCAAACAAACCAAAGTTCCTTTAACCCTGGGTGACAATGAAGAAGTTTCCAAAGCCCCCTGAGCTGGGGGAACATGTCCTAAAGTCCCTTGTTCTAATGAGGAAAGTCCCAGATCTCCTCGGAGGTGCTTTAAATGTCGTGAGTAACTTAGTGAAGAAGCACAACTTCCCTGAGTCCCTTGGGCAGGCGGCAAAAGTTCTATTGTTACCTGGGAAGACTGGAAAGAACCAAGAGCTCCTGGGGGAGATGGTGAATGACCTAGAGATGCTTGGACTGATGATAAAGGTCCGAGATAGCCCTGCTTAGATGTTGATGGTAATGGAGACCCTGGGCGAGATGGTAAGCATTCTGCAGCAAGACGGCAGCAAACATAAGGATCTTTAGATGCTTTGGAAGACATGGGAGACATTAGATACTCTTGTCCTAAAGGCACATGTCTAATAGAACTTTTGATGTATTTTGATTTTCCCTTAGACCCTTTGGCAGATAGGGAAGGTTTCACAGTTCCTGTGTCAGATTTTGAAAGTGACAAAGCCCCTTTTGAATAGGGAGAATTTTCTTGAGCTTTTGACAAAGACAAAGAATGCCCCTGACTCACTGGGGCAGATGGTGAATGTCTTAGACACTTTGGGACAATCCGGGAAGGCTCTTGGGCCTCTTTGGAAGATCTGGAATGTTCAAGAGGCTTTTGGACAGATTGACAAGGTTCCACAGTCTTTTGGTCAGATGTGGAACATTCCAGGGCCTTTTGAACAAATGTTGAAGGTGTGGAACTTACCTGAGTACTTGTAGTTTTTGATGTTTCCTTGGGAGCAGATGTTGCACGCCCCCTTTTTGAAAAAGGGAGAAGGTTGAAACTGTCTTCCTCAGACAAGGAAGGTCTTAAGTCCGCTTCATCAGAATAATCATCTCTCAACCTCTTTTTGGTAGAAATGGGATGCCCAGGGTACACTTGGGCAGAGGGAAAATGTCTAATATTGCCCTCCTGAGATGGGATCCTCATGAAACCCTCTCGTGTAGATGGGGAAGTTGGTAAAGCAGATGTGGTAGATCCTGGGGTCTCTTTCTCAGATGGGGGAGGTGCTAATGTGTCTATTGCATATTTGTGTTTCTTGACTATGGCTTCAAAATGAGGAGAAGGTACTGGAACTTCCTGTGTAGGTGTGGTCTCTCCTCGAGCATCGTGAGTGGCTGTGGGATGTTTAAGAGCCTCATGGGAAGGTAAGGAATTTAGTAGAGCCCCTTGCGTATATGTGAAAGTTCTAGGAACACTTGGTTCAGGGGGAGAAGGCAATGAAGCCTTTTGTATAGAGTTGTCAGGTTCCAGAGCCAGCTGGAGAGACAAAATAGATTCCAAGGCCCCTTGGGAAGATAAGGTAGAATTCAGAGGCTTTGGGGTCTTTTCTGGTTGTTCTGTAGACACTTGTTGGCATGTGGAAGGATTAACAGTAATTATGGCAGATTGGAAAGGCTCTGCAGCCTCTTGTGTAGGTTTGGCAGATTGCCAAACTTCTTCAGGCACTGGGGAAGTTCCCTCATCCTCCTGGGAAGTGTGGGGAGATCTTGTGGGTGCTTGTGTGCAGGTGGAATCCAAGGAACCCCCTTTCCTAGATGTAAATGTGGCTACAGACTCTTGTGTACAGGTGTCATATCCTATAGTCCCTTGATCACCTAGGGTTGGATCCAGAACTCTGAGAACAGACAGACTCTGTCCTAGAACATCTTCTGCAGATGTGTCGCACCCCAGAGCCATTTCCAAGGATGGGGATGTTGCTGAAGCCCCTTTAATAGATGTACCTTGTCCCACAGTTGCTATATCAGATAGGGTAGAACCCAGAGATTGCTGGATGGGTGGGGAATGTCCTAGTGTCCCTGGTGTGTATGTAGAAACTTCAAGAGCCTCTCCTACAGATGTGCAAAGTCTTAGAGACCCCTGAGGCAGTATTGTCTCAGCACCCTGGGCAGATTTGGAACTTTCACGGCTCATACGGAGTGTCTTGGAATATGTGTGCCTATTTGGGGCCTGATGACGGGTCAGGAGGACCTTTTTGGCTGGCAGGGGATATTTTAAGCCCTCTTGGTTTGAGAGGGACACTGTGAAGTCCCCTTGTTCGGTGGGAGGATCTCCCCATCTCCTTTTGCTACAGTGGGAAGGTCCAGGGTCCCTTTTCATAGCAGGATTAGGTTTGAATCTCCCTTTGTGAGAGAGAATAGGTCTTTGAATCTTTGCTCTAGATGAGGGAAATCCTGGAGTCACCTCAACAGATACAAAAGAACTCAGAAATCCTGGGGAAGATGATAAAGGTGCTAGAACACTTTGTGTATGTTGAGAAGGCCCAAGAGTCCTTTGGGCACAGTTGGGAGATTCTAGCATCTCTTGTGCATTGGTGGAACTCTCTGGGGTCCCTTCTAGAGATGGCAAAGATGCTTGAGCCCCTGGAATATGTGTGGATAGTTTTGTTTCTTCCTGGGCAGGTATGAGCGGTGTTAGGCTCACTTGGGGTACAGTGGTCAGGCTTAGCCGCCTTTGGGCTCTAAGGAAATATCTGAACCCATTTTTAAATGGTAGAAGACATCTAGAGCCCTCTTGGTTTAATGGGGAAGTTATGAAATTCCCTTGGTTTGAGGAGGCAGGACTCAAGCTCACTTCAGCAGAAGTGGATTGCTTGGGGCCCTTTGGGGGAGAAGGAGAATATCCTTGGCTGTCTTCATGTGAGGGAGTAACACTCCAGCCATGTTTGGCAGCTGTCAAAGGTGTTAAACTCCCCTGGGGAGAGGTGGTAACACTCAAACTATTTTGGGAAAATGAGGAATCATTAAGCCCGCCTTTTGGAGAAGAAGGTTTGGAACCCTCTTTCTCTGCTGGGGCTTGTGGGAGGACTCCTTGGTCAGAAGGGGCTTGTCTAAAGCTCTTTGGGGGATCAGTGACCCCTTGGGTAGAGGATAGATTTCTGAAACCCCTTCTGGCACTGGAGACACGTTTGATTTTCCTTTCAGGAAAAGTGGGAGACCTCTGGGATACCTGGGCAGATGTGGAATGTCCCATAACCAATGGCTCACATTGGGCTTTTCCCAGAACTTTGTTGGTAGATAGGGATACTCCCTGAGCATCCTGGGAAGAAGTGGAATATCCCAGAGCTCCTTGGGTAGGTGGGGAAATTTGCAGGGACCCTTGAATATGTGGGGAACTTACCTGTCCACGTTGGTCAGTGGAAGAGTCAGCAGAAGATGGCCCAGGCACTGTGTCATCTGTGTTGAAATTTTCACTGGTGTCTCCAGCACAGTGTCTTGAAGATGTGGTAGGAACTGTGTTGCCCTCCTGGTCTAAGTCCATAGGTTGTTCAAACACAGTCGATGTATCCAGGCTCTTTTGCACTTTCTCAGGTATGGGCACAGAAGTTGAGGCCACTCTTTTTCTGGTGGGCACAGAACTTGAGGCCACTCTTTTTCTGGTGTCAGGCTGTAAGGCAGATGGTCTGGGTTCTCTACTCAGTGGGTTACTCTTGAACTCAGGAACCTTCGAAGGAAGTGCACATTTTCCTTCACTGATCTCTTTCAGCTCCTCTAAGGGGTTCAAGGTCTTCTTACTGGATGAACTCTTTGTCAGTGTTCTAAGATTCTGCAGTCTTTTTGCAGGAACATTGTCGGGGACTTTGAATGGTTTGTCCTCGTAGGGCTTTTGCCACTTGATCTTGCGCCGACTCGGTCGTATCACCCTTGGAGGTGGAAAATGCCATGGGTCTTCGGTGCTGGTCAAGTGCTTGCCCCGTTGGGTTGGGGTGTCATTGTCCCATTCAGGGACAGTGAAGGGCGTCCCAAGCTGGGAAGGCCTTTGTTTCTCTTGTTGGTATAGCGAAACATTGAAGGGGGTCCCAGGCCTGGGAGCCTGGGGAAACTGAGGTATATGCTCAGAGGGTAACGTCCAGGCTGAGGCTTGCTGGCCACTCTCATCAAGGTGGGCCATTTAGCCAGTGAGGTAGTTGAATAGAAAAAAGGGAAATGGCTGTCATCCCTCACAAGGGGCAGCGAATATACTTGCTGATGGTGACTCGCAGCAAATAGTAGTTAAGCAATATCGTCTGAGAGACGCTCTCCTTCCCGAGTACTGTGGACACGTCCGGAAGGCGAAACACACGGAACTCGAGTGACAGTTGGTCGCAGGAAACAACCAAAGCTCGAGATGGGCGTTGGGAATGGCTGTCCTCGCGCCTGCACGGGCCAGTTCCGAGCTGCCTCTCTGGCAGTTCTGCCTGCAGTAGCGGGACAAGCAGCCAAGCTTTCTAAATGAGGACTTGCTCCTCTCCCTTAGTATCAAGAGTGCTAGCTAGTCTGGTCCCCAATGTCATCCGCCAGGACAGGGACTGTTGAAGGGGGAACGTGATTGGGAAAGCCAAGGGTTGCTCAGGAGACTGTGCTCTTCTGTCCCTCTTGCACCAGGGCGGGGTCAGCTGTCAGGAGGCCATCAGTGTGGCAGTGGTGTCTGTTAGAGTCTCATAACTAAATGACAAAGGGTGATCCAGACCCTGGCTCCTCAGAGAGTGTGGAGGCCCAGAAACCACTGCTCATTTTACTAGGGAAAGAACAAGTAATGGTGTTTGAATAGAGCAGAGGATGCCTGGAATTGATATCATAAACCTTATTCTGCATTTGACAGATGAGCTACTTTAGAATTTTCTAGTAAATTTGTGACAACTTATGTGAACCACTTCCTGTGTGTTGAGATACAGGTCTAGATTGCTTGGTAATATATGGAGAATTTCAAGATTCCATTGTTTTTTTCCCTCTGAATAGTACACCATTCTATAAATGTACCACATTTTCTTTGTACATTCTTTGGTTGAGGGGCATCTAAGTTGCTTCCAGGTTCTGGCTATTACAAATAAAGCTGCTATGAACACAGACGAACAGATGTCCTCGTTTTATGAATGTGGATCCTTTGGGTATATGCCTAAGAGTGGAATTGCTGACTGTATCTTGAGATAGACTGATTTCCCATTTTCATGAGAAACCGTCATACTAATTTTCAAAGTGGCTGTACAAGTTTGCACTCCCACCAGCAATGGAGGAGTGTTCCTCTTTCTCCACATCCTCTCCAGCATAAACTGTTGTTAGTGTTTTTGATTTTAGCAATTCTGACATGTGTAAGATGGTATCTCAAAGTTGTTTTGATTTGCATTTCCCTTATGGCTAAGGATGATGAACAATTTCTTAAGTGCCTTTTGGCCACTTGAGATTCCTCTATTGAGGATTCTCTATTTAGATCTGTACCTCATTTTTAAATTGTAGTATTTGGTGTTTTTGGAGACCAGCTTCTTGAGTTCTCTGTAAATTTTGGAGATCAGCCCTCTGTCAGATGTGGGGTTGGTGAATATCTTTTCCCATTCCGTAGGCTTCCATTTTGTCTTGTTGTTTGTGTTCTTTGCCTTACAGAAGCTTCTCAGTTTCAGGAGGTCCCATTTATTTATTGTCAATCTCAGTGTCTTGTGCTACTGGTGTTATGTTCAGGAAGTGGTCTCCTGTACTAATTCGTTAAAGGGTACATCCCACTTTCTCTTCTAACAGGTCAGTTTGGCTAAATTTGTGTTGAGGTTTTTGGTCCATTTGGACTTAAATTTTGTGCATGGAGATAGATATGGATCTATCTGCAATCTTCTACATGGCAGTGTCCAGTTATGCTAACATCATTTGTTGAAGATGCTTTCTTTTTTCCACTGTATAATTTTAGCTTCTTGGTCAAATATCAGGTGTTCATAGGTGTATGGATTAATATCAGGGTCTTCAATTTGATTTGTTTTCCTGTATGCTTTTGTGCCAACACCAAGCTTTTTTCATTATACTATAGCTCTATTGTAGAGCTTGAAGTCAGGGATGATGATGCCTCTGGAAGATCCTTTATTGTACAGTGTTGTCTTGAAATTTGCAGGCAAATGGATGGAACTAAAAGAACCCATTCTGAGTGAGGTATCCCAGACACAGAGACATAGACTAAAGGATAACCAGTCTACAATCCACAACCCAGAGAAGCTAGGAAACAAGAAGGACCCTACATGGACCCCTGAGAAGGGGAAAAGGACAAGATTGCCTGAGTAATTGGGAGCACAGGGGGAGGAGGAGGGAGGGAGGAGAAAGACCAGGGGAGAAGGGGAAGGAGAATATGAGGGGTCAGGAAGGTAGAGTTGAGGGAAGAACAGAGAAGGAGAGCAAGGAAAGAGATACCTTAATAAAGAGAGCCATTTTGGGCTTAAGGAGAAACCTGACACTAGGGAAATCCACAGAAATCCATAAAGATGACCCCACCTAAGAATCTAAGCAATAGTGGAGAGGCTACCTTAAATGCCCTCCCCCTATAATGAGATTGATTACTACCTTAAATGCCATCGTAGAGCTTTCATCCAGTAGCTGATGGAAGTAGAAATAGAGACTTACAGCTAAGCACTGAGGTGAACTCCTGGAATTCAGTTGTAGAGAGGGAGGAATGATGAGCAAAAGGGCCAAGATCATCTTGGGGAAACCCATAGAAACAGCTGACCTGAGCAAGTGGGAGCTCACAGACCACAGACTGACAGCTGGGGCATCAGCATAAGAAGACCAAATCAGGTCCCCTGAACATGGGTATCAGTTGGGGGGCTTGGGCAGTCCATCAGTCCTCTGGTAGTGGAACCAGTATTTATCCTTAATGCCTGGATGGGATTTAGGAGCCCATTCCCTATGGAAGAATACTTTCCCAGCCTAGATATGGGAGGAGGGCCTCGATCCTGCCCCATATAATGGGACAGACTTTGATAATCCCCCACGAGAGGCCTCACCCTCTCTGAGAAGTGCATGTGGGTGTGATGGGAGATGGTGGGGGAATTGGAGGCTGGGAGAGACAGGAAACTGGGATTGGTATGTAAAATAAGATTGTTTTAGCTTAAATAAAATTAATTTAAAAAATAAAATAATTATTGCAATGTTATTATGTAATTCATTATTACATATATTATTGAGACAATAAGGAAAAAAAAATAATCTCCTTATACTATAGATGTAAGTTGATTTTCAAATACTTTTATCTGATTTTGGTAAAGTTCACAGTTTCAGGACAATGTAACCCCGATCCCAAAGGATATGACAGACACTGAATAGCCACTACAGAAGGCCTCACCATCCCTGGGGAGCAGAAAGGGTATGGGATAGATTGGGGAGGCAGGGGAGGAGGGGAGGGAGAGGGACCTGGGATTGACATGTAGGGAGCTGCAGAATACCGCACCCAAAAGATGGCACTGGTTTCCGCCCCCCGCCAGCCCGACGGCGAGCTCTCTCTGTGGTAAACAACTCCTAATTTGAGAAAGGTCATGTATCCTCTTAATTCTGCTTGGAGACAACCAATCCTGGTGTACCACGTAGGGTTAGGTGATTGGTAGATGTAGAGTATATCAGGCCCCGTCTCCCTCGACCCAGGGCCGCCGCCATTATACACTGTAAAGCAAAGAGGTTCCCGATTCCTCGGTGTGGTGTCGTTCTTGCTGGTCAAGGGTGGACACCGCAGACATGTAAAATGATCTAATTAAAATAAAAAATTAAAAAGACAATGTCGGGTTTGCATACCAGCATGATGCTGCTAGGCATGAAGAACTTGGTGTAGGTAAAATGGACAGGAAATGTGAGTATCAATTCAGGTAATGTACACCTTTTGAAAATTAGCTTGACAATTCTAATGTCAGCCCCAAATAGCTTTCTCAATTTAAGTTACAATGACTATGTTTAGTTCAGACAATCTAGCAAAGGTAAATAGAGTAGTCTATACATACATGAATGACTGCTCTAACAATGGTAATATTTAAAAGAAATTTCAAGTTTTCACTTTGATAACGTTTTTCAACTACAATAACTTTTATGTATAGTAAATTTAACAGTGAAAATAACTGATTGAATAGTGTGTTTTTGTAGCATTTAACTCAGTAATCAATATTCTTTTCTAAAGCTTTTGTATTTTATTCATTTTGTCAGCATACAAAGAAATGAGTTTCACTACAGCACTTTCATACATGTGCTATTATTGACTTATTTTGTCTGTAAGTGTATAATGGGAATGACAAGTGTTGTCTAGCTGAATTTCAAGTTCATTTCCTGGCATGAACAAACAACTGGATGACCACAGAAGACCAAGCCTCATAGGAAACAAAATTTAAAAATTATACATTCTGGCTGGGAGAAGCTTGAGACAGGGAGTCACTTAAATAGATATTAATATGGATGTTTTCTAGGGCCCTGGGTCCTTTCCTTTCCAATGTTAGTCCTGTCAGTTTACCCACCCATGTGATTTCCTGCTATTTCCCCCTGCAGGCTCTTCTGAGAACAAAAAGACATCATCTCAGGGAGCCTGCTTAGTTTTCCCTTCCTTCTTATGTTACTCTAACCCCACTGTGTGTGTGTGTGTGTGTGTGTGTGTGTGTGTGTGTGTGTTGTGGGCATGGATGTGTAGTGTGTTTTCAGATATATAGGTGCACCTATGAATGAGTGTACATGTGTGTGTTTGTATGTGCATGTAGAAAACACAGGTTGATGTTGGGTGTCTTTGATGATACCGAATTTTATTTACTAAAGCAGGGTTTCACTTGTGTAGCTAGCCAGCCTGTTCCTGGGAATCTTCAGGAACAATTTCTCTAGAGCATAAGTGGGCAGACACACGTACTCTCCATTTATTTGGGTACTGGAGATCTGAACTCTTGATTTCACATGTGTTTGGCAATTACTTTATCCACTGAACCATCTCCCAGCCCCTATTATTTTTAAACTGTTAATTTTTAATTAGGAATTGGTTTATATTTCCTTTATTTCCTTCCCAGAATGTTCTTCATTGGCATATAGAAAAGCTATTTGTTTTCAAATGTTAACTTTGTATCCTACTATTTTTCTAAATGTGTTTATATATGAGTTTTCTTAAGTTCAGGATTACATTATCTTCAAACAGGGATAATTTGACTTCTTGTCTTCCTATTTGTATCCCTACTGGAATGTAGCCTAGTGCCTGGCACACTGCATAAATCAACATATATGTTACTAAGAAATGAAAGTGGAATTATTATAAGACCAAGCTATAATACTCCTGGACAAATACTCAGAGGACCCTAAATATTACTGCTGACATATATGCAATCCATGTTTATTGCTGCAATATTCACAATAGCTAAGAAATGGAGCTATTCATTTCCATTATAAGTTGAATAGATAAAATGTAGTATGTATACACAATGGAATTTTAGTAAACTGAAAAATAAATGAAAATGGTATTTAGAGAAAATTGATAGAACTGGAGATTCTTTTATTGAGGGAAGCTTGTATTTCAGCTCACAGGTCCTGATCAGTCTTTCCTGAAGAGCAATCAGAGAAAGAGCCTGGGGGCAGGAGCTGATGCAGAGACCAGAGAAGGATGTTGATTACTGGCTTGCTCCCCAAGGCTTACTCTGCGTGATTCCCATTTTCCAGAAGAATCGCTATACTGATTTCCAAAGTGGCTGTACTAGTTGGCAATAGCACCAGCAGTGGAGGAGTGTTCCCCTTTCTCCACATCTTCATCATAAACTGTTACTGATGTTTTTGATTTTAGCCATTCTGACAGGTGTAAGACAGTATCTCAGAGTTGTTTTGATTTGCATTTTCCTGATGGCTAAACATGTTGAGCACTTTCTTATGTGTCTTTCAGCCATTTTAGAATCCTCTGTAGAGAATTCTCTATTTAGTTATGTACACCACTTTTTAATTGGATTATTTGGTGTTTTGGAAACTAGCTTCTTGAGTTCTTTGTAAATTTTGGAGATCAGCCCTCTGTTGGATACAGTGTTGGTGAATATCTTTTCCCACTCTGTGAGCTGCCGTTTGGTCCTGCTGACTGTGTCCTTTGCCTTACATAAGATTCTTAGTTTCAGGAGGTCCTATTTATTAATTGTCAGTCTCAGTGTCTGTGCTACAGGTGTAAAGTTCAGGAAGCTGTCTCCTGTACCAATTTGTTCATGGGTACTTCCTGCCTTCTCTTCTAAGAGGTTCAGTGTTGCTGGATTTATGTTGGCATCTTTGATCCATTTGGACTTAAGTTTTGTACACGGCAATAGACATGGATCTGTATGCAGTCTTCTACATTCCAGCATCCAGTGATACCAGCACCATTTGTTGAAGATGCTTTATTTTATTGTGTATCTTTAGCTTCTTTGTCAAAAATCAGGTGTTCGTAGGTATGCTGGTTAATATCAGTGTTTTTAATTTGATTCCATTGGTCTACCTCTCTATTTTTGTGCCAATACCAAGCTGTTTTCAGGACTATAGCTCTATAATAGAGCTTGAAGTCAGGGATGGTGATGCCTCCGAATATTTCTTTGTTATACAGGGTTGTTTTGGCCATTCTGGGTCTTTTGTTTCTTCATATAAAGTTGAGTATTGTTCTTTCAAGGTCTGTGAGGAATTGTGCCGGTATTTTGATCGGGATTGCATTGAATCTGCTTTTGGCAAGATTGCCATTTTTACAATGTTGATTCTACCTATCCAAGGGCATGAAAGATCTCTCCATTTTCTGGCATCTTCTTTAATTTCTTTCTTTAAAGACTTAAAGTTCTTATTATACAGGTCTTTCACGTTTTTGGTTAGTGTTAGCCCAAGGTATTTTATGTTGTTAGTTGCTATTGTAAAGGGTGGTGTTTCCCTGATTTCTTTTTCAGTCTTCTTTTCATCTGTATATAGTAGGGCTACTGATTCTTTTGAGTTAATCTCGTATCCTGCCACTTTGATGATGGTGTTTTTCAGCTGTAGGAGTTCCCCGGTGGAGTTTTTCATGTCACTTATGTAGACTATCATATCATCTGCAAACAGTGAAAGTGTGACTTCTTCCTTTCCAATTTGTATCCCCTTGATCTCCTTTTGTTGTCTTATTATTGCTCTAGCTAGGACTTCAAGAACAATATTGAAGAGATATGGAGATAGTGGACAGCCTTGTCTTGTTCCTGATTTTAGAGGAATCGTGTTGAATTTCTCTCCATTTACTTTGATGTTGGCTGTTGGTTTACTGTATATTGTTTTTATTATGTTCCTGTTATCCCTGATCTCTCCAGGACCTTTATCATGGAGGGGTGTTAGATTTTGTCAAAGGCTTGTTCAGCGTCTAGTGAGATGATCATATGGTTTTTCTTCTTTAGTTTGTTTATATGGTGGATTACATTGACAGATTTTCCGATGTTGAACCAACCTTGCATCCAGGGGATAAAGCCTACTTGACCATGGTGGATGATTTTTCTAATATGTTCTTGGACTCGGTTTGCTGATATTTTATTGAGTATTTTTGTATCAATGTTCATGAGGGATATTGACCTGTAGTTCTTTTTCTTAGTTGTGTCTTTGTGTTGCTTGGGTACCAAGGTAATTGTAGCCTTGTAAAAACAGTTTGGCAATGAACCTCCAGTTTCTATTGTGTGGAACAAATTTGGGGAGTATTGGTATTAGCTCTTATTTGAATTTCTGGTAGCATTTTGCACTATAGGCATCTGGCCCTGGGGTTTTTTTTTTTTTTTTTTTTTTTTTTTTTTTTTTTTTTTTTGGTTGGGAGACTTTTGATGACTTCTTCTATTTCATTAGGGTTTATAGGTCTGTTTAAGTTGCTTATCTGTTCTTGATTCAATTTTGGTAAGTGATATCTGTCCAGAAAATTGTTCATTTTCTTTAAATTTTCGAATTTTGTGGAGAACAGGTTTTCAGAGTATGACCTTAAGATTCTCTAGATGTCCTCAGTGTCCGTTGTTATGTCCCCCTTTTCATTTCTGATTTTGGTTATTTGCATGTTCTCTGTCTGCCTTTTTGTTAGTTTAGATAAAGATTTGTCTATCTTGTTGATTTTCTTGAAGACCCAACTCTTTGTTACATTGAAACTTTAAATTGTTTTCTTCGTTTCAACTTTATTGGTTTCTGCCCTCAGTGATTATTTCTTCCTGTCTACTCCTCCAGGGTGAATTTGCTTCCATTTGTTCTATAGTTTTCATTTGTGATGACAACTCTCTGGTGTGACTGTTCTCTAGTTTCTTCATGTGAGCACTTAGAGCTATTAACTTTCCTCTTAGTACTGCTTTCTAAGTGTTCCATAAGTTGGGGTATGCTGTGTCTTCATTTTCTTTGGATTCTAAGAAGTCTTTAATTTCTTTTTTATTTCTTTGTTGACCCAGGAATGGTGCATTTGTGTGTTGTTTAATTTCCATGAGTTGGTAGGTTTTCTGCAATTTGTGTTGTTCTTGATTTCTAACTTTAAAGCATTGTGGTCTGCATGTTATACCATTTGCAAACACAAATGATTTTTAAAGATTTAATTTTAAAATTAAGTGTGTAGGGGAGTGGCAATGTTCCTATGAGTGCAGGGGCCTCTGGAAGTCAGAGGTGTTGGATCCCCTGTATCTGGAATTACAGGTAGTTAAGATCCATTGGACATGGGTGTTAGGAAAGACACTCAGGCTGCCGGCAGAATTGATGTGTGCTATTAACCACTGACCCATTTGTCCATCCCAACAGTGATACTTTTACTTCTCCCTTTTGATTTAGGTCCTGCTTATTTTATTTTCTAGGCCAACCTTTCTATTTGGGACTTCCAGTACCGTGTCAGACACAAATGATGACAATGGTCATCCTTGTCTCATTTGTAAGGCTCTCAGCTTCCCTGAATGTAGAGTCACTGCAGGTTTTTCATCCAAGACTTTGCTTATACTGAGCCACTTTTCTTCTCTTCCTCTTTGCTGGCATCTTTTTCTTTTAAATCATGCAGAGTACTGAATTTTAGCAAAAACATTTTCTTCATCAATTCAGATGTCTGTGTGAGATTTTAAAATTTATTTTACTAATATAGCATACTATTTTCATCAACTTCCCAATGTTATATCATCTTTGCAGCCTAAATACTAGTTTCAGTTGGCTTTGGTGTATAATCCCTTTACTATGTGACTGAATATGGCTGCTAGTATTTTTGACAATTTTGCAACTGTTGTTATAAAGACTTATCTATTGTTTCGATTTCTCTAACTATCTTTGGGTTTGACACCAGAATGATACTGGACCTCCCAGGAATAAGCTAAAGGCTTTCTGGAGAAGTTTGAAGAATTGTGGACATTTTCTCAATGTTTATTGTGACTCACTGACAAAGCCATCAGATGTAGGGCTTTCCTTAGTTGACAGAATTTTTGTCATTGGTTTCATTTCCATGCTACTTACAGATCTATTCAGTCTTTCTAGGAATGTCCCTGTTTTGTGGAGATTCTCCAGTTTGTGGGCATATGATTGATCATACTACATTGTCTGATAATGCTTCCTATTTCTGTGAATTCTTAATAAAGTTTACACTTTCATTCTGAAAAAAACAAGCATGGTGGTCTGATATGACACCAGAGGTTATTTTAAGTTTTTGTACCTGTTGAGGTTTGCTATGTTGCTGAGTATGTGGTCGATTTTAGAGAAGGTTCCATGTGATGCTGAAAAGAAGGTATAGTCTTTTGTGTTTGGATGGAATGTTCTATATAATCCCAGTTGGGTGGTAACTTCTGTTAATTCTGTTGTCTCTTTGTTAAGTTTCTGTCTTGTGGTCCTGTCTAGTGGTGAGAGTGGGGTGTTGAAGTTTCCCACTATAAGTGAGGTCTTATTTGTGATTTGAGATCTAATGTTTTTGTTTTTGTTTTTACGACTGTTGATGCCTTTATATTTGGGGCTAAGATGTTTAGAATTGAGACTTCTTCCTGATGGATTGTTCCTGTGATGAATATGAAGTGACCTTCTTCATCTCTTTTGATTGATTTTAGATTGAAGCCTAATTTGTTAGATACTAGGATAGCTACACCAGCTTGATTCTTGGGTCCATTTGATTGGAATATCTTATCCCAACCCTTTACTTTGAGGTAATGTCTGTCTTTGAATTTGAGGTATGTTTCTTGTATGCAACAGAAGAAGGGATTCTGTCTTTGTATCCATTCTGTTAGCCTGTGTATTTTGTATTTGTATTTTGAGTTAATACCAGCAATATTGAGGGATATCAAGGATCATTGAGTGCTTATTCTTGCTTTTTGATTTATTGTTGGTAGTGTTATTGTGTGGATTTATCCTGATTTTTCTTTTGGCTTTTGGTAAAGTGGTATTATCTATTGCCTATGCTTTTGTGAGTGTAGTTAACTTCCTTAGGTTTGAGTTTTCCTTCCATTACTTTTTATAGGGCTGGATTAGTGGCTATGCATTGCTTAAATCTGGTTTTGTCATGGAATATCTTGTTTTCTTCATCTGTGATTGAAAGCTTTGCTGGGTATAGTAGTCTGGGCTGGAATCTGTGTTCTCGCAGAGTTGGTAGAATATCTATCCAGATCCTTCTGCCTTTCAGAGTTTCCATGGATAAGTCTGGTGTAATTATAGTAGGTTTGCCTTTATATGTTACTTGGCCTTCTACCTTTGCTGCTCTTAATATTCTTTCTTTATTCTGTATGTTTGGTGTTTTAATTATTATGTGACGAGGGGGCTTTTTGTGTTCTGTAAGTTTCTTGTACTTTCATTGGCATGTCTTTCTTAAGCTTGGGAAAATTTTCTTCTATGATTTTGTTGAATAAGTTTTCTGCACCTTTGAAGTGGGTTTCTTCACCTTCTTCTATACCTATTATTCTTAGTTTTGGCTTTTTCACAGTGTCCCATATTTCCTGGATATTTTGTGTTAGGAATTTGTTGGACTTTTCTTTGGTCAGTGAATTTACTACTCCTATTGTATCTTCAATGCCCAAGATTCTCTCTTCCATCTCTTGTATTCTGTTGGTTATGCTTACATCTGTAGTTCCTGGTCGTTTACATATCTTTTCTAATTCCCGAATTCCCTCAGACTCTGTTTAATTTTATTGTCTCTATCTCGGCTTTCAAACCTTTCACTGTTTGAATTGTTTCTTGCAATTTCTGGTTTGCCTTTTCTTCCATTTCTCTGAAGGATTTTCTCATTTCCTCTCTTAGAGTCTGTATTATCTAAATGAAGTTGTTTTTAAGGTTGCTCTCTTCTGCTTCATCTGTGTTGGGATGTTCACATCTTGCTGATATAGAGTCCCTAGACTCTGGTGGACTCATATTGGTTTTTCTGTTGTTGGATGTGTTCTTTTTTATTTTAATTAGAAATAAGATTATTTTACATGTTAATCCCAAGTCCCTCTCCATCCACTCCTTCCCTGCTCCCCCAACTAATCCCCTACCTATCCAATCCCCTTTCTGCTCCCCAGGGAGGGTGAGGCCTTCCATAGGGGTCTTCAAAGCCTGACATTTCCTTTGGGATAGGACCTATGCCAATCCCTTTGTGTCTAGGCTCAGGGAGTATCCCCCATGTGGGATGGGCTCCCAGAGTCCATTCCTATGCTAGGGATAAATACTGATCTACTACAAGGGGGCCCCGGAGATTTCTAAGGTCTTTTCACTGACACCCACATTCAGGGGGTCTGGATCAGTCCCATGCTGGTTTCTCAGCTATCAGTCTGGGAACCAAGAGCTCTCCCTTGTTCATGTCAGCTTTTTCTGTGGGTTTCATCTGCCTGGTATGGACTCCTATGATCATCCTTCCTCCTTCTCTGCAACTGGATTTCAGTTCAGTTCAGGGTTTAGCTGTGGGTGTCTGCTTCTACTACCACCAGCTGCTGGATGAAAGCTATATAATGGCATATGAATTAGTCATCAATCTCATTATCAGAAGAGGGCAATTAAGGTAGCCTCTCCTCTGTTGCTTAGATTGTTAGTTGGTGTCATCTTTGTAGCTCTCTAGACATTTGCCTAGTGCCTGATTCTTTTTAAGCTTATAATGTCTCCCTCTATTATGGTATTTCTTATCTTGCTCTCTTCTATTCTTCCCCCCACTCAACCTCCCTGAACCATCATGTCTTCCTCACCCCCTCTTTTTCTCCCCTTCTCATTCTCCTAGTTCCCTCTCCCCTCCCAATTTGCTCAGGAGATCTTGTCCCTTTCCCCTTCTCCAAGGGATCATGTATGTCTCTCTTAAGGTGGTGCTCCTTGTTTACTAGATTCTCTGGCAGTGTGGATTGTAGTCTGGTAATCCTTTACTCCATGTCTAAAACCAACATATGACTGAGTAATACCATGTTTATCTTTTTGTGACTGGATTACCTCACTCAGAATGGTTTCTTCTAGTTCCATCCATTTTCCTGCAAATTTCAAGATTCCTTTGCCTGCCCCCCCCCCGTGCACTCTGAGTAGTACCCCATTGTGTAAATGTATCACATTTTCTTCATCCATTCTTCAGTTGAGCAGCATCTAGGTTGTTTCCAGGTTCTGGCTATTACAAATAATGATGCGATGAACATCCTTGCACAGATGTCCTTGTTGTATGAATGTTCTTCTTTTGGGTATATGTCTAAGAGTGGAATGGCTGGATCTTGTGGTACAATGATCCCCCATTTTCCTGAGGAATAGCCAGAGAGATTTCCAAAGTAGCTGTATAAAGTGACACTCCCACCAGCAGTGGAGGAGTGTTTCCCTTTCTCCACATCCTCTTCAGCATAAACTATCATTGGTGTTTTTGATTTTAGCCATTCTGAGAGGTGTAAGATGGTATCCCAGAGTTGTTGTGATTTACATTTCCCTGATGGCTAAGGATGTTGAACACTTTCTTATTATGTGTCTTTCAGCCATTTTAGATTCCTCTATTGAGAATTGTCTATTTAGTTCTGTACCCCACTTTTTAATTGGATTGTTTGTTGTTTTGGAGACTAGCTTCCTGAGTTCTTTGTAAATTTTGGAGATCAGCCCTCTGTCAGATGTGGGGTTGGTGAATATTTTTTCCCAATCCGAGGGCTGTTGTTTTGTCCTGTTGAGTGTGTCCTTTGCCTTACAGAAGCTTCTCAATTTCAGGAGGTCCCATTTATTAATTGTTGATCTCAGTGTCTGCACTACTGGTGTTATGTTCAGGAAGCTGTCTCCTGTACCAATTCTTTCAAGGGTATTTCCTACTTTCTCTTCTAATTATTTCAGTGTGGCAGGATTTATGTTGAGGTCTTTGATCCATTTGGTCTTAAGTTTTGTGCATGGCAATAGACATGGATCTATCTGCACTCTTCTACATGCCAGCATCCAGTGATGCCAGCACCATTTGTTGAAGATGTTTTCTTTATTCCATTGTATAGCTTCAGCTTCTTTGTCAAAGATCAGGTGTTCATAAGTGTATGGGTTTTCAGGGTTTTCAACTCGGTTCCATTTGTCTACCTGTCTATTTTTGTGCCAATACCAACCTGTTTTCAGGACCACAGCTCTATTATAGAGCTTGAAATCAGGAATGGTGATGCCTCTGGAAGTTCTTTTGTTGTGTTGGATATGTTCCTATGTTGTAGTCTTCCCATCTCTTCTTCCAGTTCAGGTGGTTTCTCTTCCTCTCCTGGTGTGTATGGGTCTAAGGTTCTCTTCCGGTGGGTACAAGAGGGTCTGATACTCTGATGGGTCTCAAGGTGGGTTCAGGCAGGTCTGAGGTACTCGATTTCCAGGTGGGTATGAGCGGGATTAGCCCAGCAATCTCTGCACACTCAAGGTTGCTTGGGCTTCAGGGGCTGAGTCGACCTGCCTGAAGACCAAAGTACAGGAGTTCCCAGAGTGGGTAGGTGGAAGTTGGGTCCAAGACAGGGGCTGAAGCAGCTCACCTCTGTCCTGAGTGGGGGTGAGAATAGCCCAGCGATCTCAGTAGACTCAGGGTTTCTTGGTCCTCAGGGGCCCTGTTGACCTGCCTGCAGACCCCCCAGGACAGGAGTTCCCAGAGTGAGCAAGCAGATGTTGGGCCCAAGGCAAGGGCCGATGCAGCTTACCTCTGCCATGATCGGGAGCAGGTGTAGCCCAGTGATCTCAGTAGACTCAGGGTTGCTTCAGAACTGCAGATTCTTATGTTAGGCCACTAACACAGATTTGGAAATCTACCATAGGTATTTTTTCATGTGGATTTGACATTTATTTTTTATAAACTTGTATACATATTTATGGTTATGTGGTAGGTCATAAAACTAAAAAAAAAATGAAGCATGAGAGGAGAAAAGAGATCTTCAGGGAAAATTAAAAAGTGCAATAGAATACTTATGACATAAAAACATAAAGGTGTGCTTAATAGTTACTGTTTTATTGTTGCCATAAAACACCATTACCAAGGCAACCTGTGGATGAGGGGTGTTCTTTACCTTATAGTTTCAGAGGGCTAAGTGTTCATCAAGATGGGAAAGTATGGAAGCAAGCAGCAAGTGTGGTACCAGGAAAAGCAGCTTAGAGCTAACATTTCAAACTTCAGTTAGGGGACTGAGAGTGAACTTGACATGGTGTGAGTCTTTCAGCTTTCAAAACATGCCCTTAATAGCATACTTCCTTTAGCAAGTGTTATCATACCTCCTAAGACAACCCAAATAGTTACCAGCTGGGGCCCAGTATTCAAAGGCCTGGGAATATAGGCGATATCTCACTCAAACTACAACTGGATGGCAATTGAAGGAAGTAGGGAACCAGTAGGAGGAAGTGATTGGATCTGGGATGTCAATGCAGAAGGATGAACAATATGGAAAATGAGGCTGGAGAGATGGCTTAGCAGTTAAGGGAACTGGCTTCTCTTCCAGAAGACCTGAGTTTTATTTCCAGATCCACATGTTGGCTCACAATTATCTGTAACTCCAGTTCCAGTGGGATATGATACTCTCTTCTGACTTCTGCAGGCAACAGGCATGTATGCGATGCACAGACATATGTGCAGGCCATATACATAAAAATAATTAAGTAAGGGAAGGGGGTGAATGTAAATGCCATAACAAATCTCACTTTTTATGCTAACTTTTAAGCCTGGTAAAGTATGTGTACTGTTCAGCATCTGCATATTTGTATAGTTTCTGTGCTTTTCTTGTTAATGATTTTTATTTTTATTCACAGTATTTTATTAAATAGGCAGTGTTTATTATTTTGTGTTTGTTAAGGCTTAATTTGCAAAAAAGAAACCCAACAACATGGTATATTTTAGAAGAGATTCCTTGGAATGTCAAGAAGAATGTGTATGGCATACCTATTTAATAAATTATTCTGTGGGGCTCTCTGAAGCCTAATCTATATATGGTCTAGTCTAGCTATGATGTTCCTATGTTAATTTTAGTTTGTATGTTGGGATGTTTTATATAGATTTTCAAGAGGACCTATAAAGAAGAAAAGGAGCCTATGAACATGCTTTGCAAAGATTATCTAGATTAGGTTAATCTCTGGGTGTGTCTGCCAGGGGATTTTTTTGATTGGCTTAAATGAGTTAGGAAAATTCACCCTAGATGTGGGATGTACCATCTCATGGCCTAGGGTCTTGGATTGTTTAAAAAGGTAAAGGAGACATAAATAGCAACATTCGTTTCCCTTTTCCTGATTGTAGATACACAATTAATGGCTGTATAAAGCCCCTGCAACCATGACTTCACTGCTCTCCTAGGCTGTACCCTAGAATGGTGAGCCAATATGAAGCCTTCATTTCTTTCTCTTGTTTTGGAAACCCCTCATTTCTTTATGTTGCTTTTGTCAGGGTATTTTTTTTTACTGTCTATTGATGAGAAGTTGGTATTGAAATCACTGACTATTGTTATAAGAGGACCTATATGACTTTTTCTATTAGTGTTTATTATACGAAATTAAGAGTCCAGAGATTTGGTATCTATATGTTCATAATAATAATATATCCTTGGCACATTAATAAAAAATCACTTTACTACAATTTAGCTACTGTCTTTACCTATTCTTTCTAATTTTGATTTGAAATCTACTTTATCATATACCAGAATAGCTATATTGGCTTGGTTTCCATGTCTACTCACTTGCTAGCTAGTCTTCTATCCTTTTTCTCTGTATATATAAGTGATTGTACCAGTGAATTCTGTTGCTTTGCAACAACAGGACAGTTGATTCTAGTTTCAATCCTGTCTGCTAGTAGTTTTTGTGATTTTTGTTGATTCTTTTTGGATTTATTTTAGATTATTGTTTGCTGTTTCTTTTTCTCTTAATTATCAGGGTTTACTGTTTTACTATGTTGTACGTGATGGATTCCTTCGTGGTTCTTCCTTGTGCATGTACTCCTCCAGTAAAATTTATTCTTTTTGTGCTTTCATGATTAAAACTGGAACCATCCTCTATGTTTTTGTCTTCAGTGTCCTTATACTTTGCAAACAATAAAAGTTACGTCTTCTAGTTGGTGGTCACTCACGTTTAGAACTTCAAAGATTACATTCTGTGCTTTTCTGGCTGTAAAGGGGTTCCAGTCAGAAATCTGGTGTTACTGGGATATTTCTGCCTTTATATTTTAGTGTTTTGCTTTGTTTTTTCTCTACAGCTCTTATTATTTTGTCCTTGATTATATTTTTGAAATCTTGAGCATGCTATGCATGCTATGATATGGAGAGATACTTCTCTGGTCACATCTATTTGGAATTTTAAATGCCTCTTGCATTTGAATATTCATTTCTTTCTGTAAATCTCAAGAAATGTCTTCCCTTTCCCTCCCAACCTGATTGCTCATGTTCCCATCCCCATCTACCCTCGGTCCACTCACAAAATTTCTTCTATTTCCCTTTCCCTGGGGTTTATGCCCACCCCATGAAACCTCCTTGTTACTTAGTCTCTCTGCATCTCCAGATTGTATTAATCTTATCTGTTGTGGAATATTGCTTTAACTGCACAAAAATCTATTACATTTGTTTACGATTTTGAATATTACTTTAAGTGTGTAATGTTGTGTTACATTTGTTTATGCTTCATTTGTTTAATTATGTAAAGATATGCTGCTGTTTCACTTTGGATGCCTAAAGCACATGATTGAGTTAATAAAAAGCTAAACAGCCAATAGCTAGGCAGGACAGGGATAGATGGGGATGACAGAAAGAGAAATTAAGTAGGAGGAGAAATATAGACCCAAAAAGAATGAGGAAAAGAGAAGAGAGAAGAGAACAAGGAGAAGTAGGGACATTTGTGGGGCCAGAAGCCAGGCATCCACCAGTCAGACATAGAGACAGTGGTAAAGAAGATAGACAGAAAGAGTCAAAATGCAAAGAGAAACAGATTAAAATAAGAGCTAAGCTAAGGCTGAGCATTCTTACAGCCAATATCCACTTATGAGTGAGTATATACCATGTTTGTCATTCTAGGTTTGGGTTACCAAATTCAGGATAACTTTTTTTCCAGTTCCATCTGTTTGCCTAGAAGTCAGTGTGGCAGTTTCTCTGAAAACTGGGTATCAGTCTACCACAAGACCCAGCTATACTAACTACTCTTGGACATATATCCAAAGGATGCTCAATCATATCACAAGGACGCTCAACTATATTCCTTACAACATTATATGTAATAGTCAGAACCTGGAACCAACCTAGATGTCCCTCAACTGAGGAATGATTGCATAAAGAAAATGTGCCTAGGAGTATATGCCTAATAGTGGGATTGCTGGATCTTGTGGTAGACTGATTCCCAGTTTCTTGAGGAGTCGCCATACTGATTTTCAAAGTGGCTGTACGAGTTGGCACTCCCACCAGCAGTGGAGAAGTGTTCCCCTTTCTCCACATCCTCTCCAGCATGAACTGTCATTGGTGTTTTTGATTTTGGCCATTCTGACAGGAATAAGATTGTATCTCAGTGTTGTTTTGATTTGCATTTCCCTGATGGCTAAGGATGTTGAACACTTTCTTATGTGTCTTTCAGCCATTTTAGATTCCTCTATTGAGAATTGTCTATTTACTTCTGTACCCCACTTTTTAATTGGGTTGTTTGGTGTTTGGGGGACTAGCTTCTTAAGTTCTTTGTATATTTTGGAGATCAGCCCTCTGTCAGATGTGGGGTTGGTGAATATCTTTTTTCCAGTCTATGGGCTGTCGTTTTGTCTTGCTGACTGTGTCCTTTGCCTTACATAAGAAGCACATTCATACAACAAGGACATCTGTTCGACGATGTTCATAGCAGCACTATTTGTAATAGCCAGAAACTGGAAGCAGCCTAGATGCCCCTCAACCGAAGAATGGATAGAGAAAATGTGGTACATTTACACAATGGAGTACTACTCAGCAGTCAGCAAAAAAAAAAAAAAAAAAAAAAAAAAAAAAAAAAAAAAAACAGCCAACCAAACGAACAAACAAACAAAGCAATGGAATCTTGAAATTTGCAGGAAAATGGATGGAACTAGAAGAAATCATTCTGAGTGAACCTTCATCCAGCAGCTGGTGGAAGTAGAAGTAGACACCCACAACTAATCACTGAATTGAACTGGAACCCAGATGCAGAGAAGGACGAGTGAAGAGCAAAGGGGTCCAGACCAGGCTGGTGAGACCCACAAAACAGCTGATCTGAACATCGGGGAATTCTTGCTCCCCAGACTGATGGCTGGAATACCAGCATGGGACCGATCAAGACCCCAGGAACATGGGTTTCAGTGACGAAACCTCGGAAATCTACGGGACCTCCTGTAGAAGTTCAGTACTTATCCCTAGCATAGGTGTGGACTTTGGGAGCCCATTCCATATAGAGGAATACTCCCTGAGCCAAGACACACAGGGGTGGGTGTAGGCCCTATCCCAAAGGATACAATAGACTCTGATGATACCCTATGGAAGGCCTCACCATCCAGGGGGAGCAGAAAAGATATGTGATAGATACTGTTTTAGTTTCGGGGGTGGTAGGTGAGGACGGGAGGGAGAAGGATACTGGGATTATCGGGTAAAACAATCCTGCTTCTACTTCAAATAAAAAAAAAAGTTGGAAAAAATAAATAATGAATAAAGCTGTAGTTGATTGTGAAAGTTAAAAAATCCCTTAGTGAAGCCCCATGATTTCAGAATGGCCATACCAAACCTAAGGAATTTGACTAAGATATGTAGAGTTTAGGAGTGCATAAGTGTTTGGCTGGCTTCTTAAAAAGTGTAATGGTTTTTGTACTTGTGATTCATTAGGATAATGTGATTTTTTAGAATAAATCTATAACTTCACTTATGTATATATGGTATGTAGAATGTTTCAGAGACAATGTCACATAGGCAAGGAAAGCATTTTAATTCTTCAAAATTAATACTTACAATGTGATAGACTGAAAACAAGAAGTATAACAATTTCTTTGAAATTGGTGAAACATCTTCCATTTTCAGCAATAAACTTTATCAAAGCTAAAAAAAAAACAGAAAATGTGGTACATTTACACAATGTAGTATTACACAGATGTTATCTTTTATTAGATTTTATTATTGAGTTCTGAACTTGATTTTCATGCTTGTATTTTGTTGTCGTTTATATTTTAATGTTTGAATGTAGTATTTCTTTAAAGTTGTATTTCATCCTGGTAATCTTTCTTTTACTTTTTTAGGTCACTTTGTGATCTTCAACCTTCTTTTTTTGTTTAAAGTCTTTTTTTTTTGTTACTTTACCTTTCATGTCACTTTTTTCATTGACATTGCTGATCTTCTCATCTATTCTGCTCATTTTTTACTCATTGTGGCTGGCTTTCCTTAACAGTTCAAGGATCATCTTTCTCACCATCTTTCATTTATTTTAGAAAAGTACATCTGGAATTTCATGCACTTCAGTATGTTTGGGTTTGGTAGTTGAGCTATTATTGTTTGAGAGAGTCATATTAATTTGTATTTTCATGTTTCTTTTGTTTCCTTGTGATTTATTCAGCTGTTGTCTTGCATGTCTCTTCTTACTATTTTGTGTTATTTAGAGGCAAATAATTTTTAACACAGCTTATGCTTAATGGTTTGATATATACTTCTATCCAGTGATGAGGAAACAAACTGCTGTAACAAGAATATTAAACCATATACAATATGGAAATACATTTGAAATTGATTGAAACTGTGTTTCACTTGATAGGATCTAAAATAATCTGGGAGATGGGCTTCTGAGTATACATGTGTAACAGATTATTTCCATTTCATTAATTGATGTAGGGAGAGCCATTTGTTGAAGCTCAAGAAAAATTTTATTATAGATTAAAAGAAAAAACTTTGAGCTAACAATACATGAATATAAACATCTGCCTAAGGGAAGATAATGATGGTGGGGAGAAAAACAGCCATGTTCTTTGATTTACTGGCATGAAGGTCCACCGTGTGACATCAGGCAGCCCTATGGTAGAGAGTTAACAGAGGAGATTCAGAGAAAGATTAAGTCATTCCAACATATCAGAAAAATCACACATTGATTCTTGGCCAGCATCTGAAAGAAGACAGAATAAATTAAAAGGAAAAGTAACAAAGTTAGGACTCAGAAAGTTGGGCAGACCCAGTAAAGCTCATGGCTTCTAGGGTTATAGGAGTTGTGGGAATTCTTGTTAGGAAAATTCAGTATTCTTTAAAAGAAGAATTATTATTCTTCTATCTCTTCAGTGTTGCTCAATGAGAACCCACCTTCTGGAGGGGTAGTCCCTCAGCCAGTCCCTCAGCCAGTCCCTCAGCCAGTTCAATGACACAGTATTAGTTCCTTTTGATTGCTATAATGAAATACCGTGGCCAAAAGTGGCTTATAGAAGAAAGAGTTTATTTTGGCTAACAGTTCTAGAGAAAGAGTCCATAGTAGCTGAGAAAGCATAGTTGCAGATGGATGGATTAGGAAGCTAAGAGATCCCATCTTTGTCCACATTCACAAAAACTGGGAACCAACCAGAAGTGGAGCAAGGCTGTAAACTCTCAAAGACTATGCTCAGTCCTCCTTCCAGCAAGGTTATGTGTTCTAAATATTCCATATCCTCTCCAAAGAGTACCACAAACTGTTGAAATACCTGAGCCTGTAGGGAACAATTCTCATTTTAAAAATCCACACTGTCCAACTGGAAGTTTAGATCTCCACCCAGGCCAGAGATTCCATTCTCTTTACCAGAAGGACCCTTTATTTCTACTCCAACATCCCCCACTGAAGAGTTACCCTTAAATTCATTTAGGAGCCGGATCAGTGATCAGATCCCCTAAACACTTCTTGGATCTCTGGCCTCCAAAAAGCCCACAAAATGTTGTGACCTGTAGCCCAGAAAGAAGCTGCTTAATTTTCTCTGGGGTCTTCTTACAACTAAACTGCTTGGCCAATTTCCACCCCTTGTTCACCATTCTCTCCCCTGAAGAGGTACCTCTAATTGTTATTATTGAACTGGGGTAATGACTAATCTGGCTTCTTAAGATGAATGGGAGCATTAGCTATGGGAACCTATCTTAAAGATCCCTAAATTATTTGCATAGATTAATTTCTATAGTAGCCAAGAAGAAGAAGGATAGGAAGCCCTTGATTAATGCCTGGAAAGAGATTTGAAGAAATCAAAACAAGAGTTATTAGCATTATAAGCCCTCACAGAGAATCAGGAGAAGCCAGAACAAAGAATATTTTTTAATGTCTGAATCAAAATCACTAGAGTCTCTTCATAGGCTTACAAAATCATTTCTCCATCTGGATCCCTATTTTTTTCACTTTGTGTTTTGGGCTCTAAGAATGGATTTGTGAGAGTTATGAGCCCAGGATCTGCTTTTAGGAAATTTGATAGCTGTTGCAGTGGCTAGAATCACAGTGTGAGGTCCTTCCCAAATAGTTTCTGGAGTGGGAAAGAGAGAAGAAATTCAACCATCATTCGATTTTTAGTTTAAAACAATAATGGGCCTGTGTCTTTTGGCTGCAGGTAGGTGCTGCAGTATTGAGTTGAGCCAAGATCTCAAGTATCAATATCTGGGCAGCATTTTCTTTATCAAAAAAATCTTTAGTGGGAACTATTTGTCTAAATAATTTCTCATATGGATTTGATTGTAAAGCATGGGGGTTAGCTCTTGGGCTATTAAACAAACATACCAACCATTTCAACCTGTGCTTATACCTTTCCAGTCAGTGATTCAGACCATGCATATAACAAAATTAACCCTTTTTTATTTTTCTTTCAAGGCCATTTGAGTATCTTGTCCTTAGGGTCACTTGGGATTAGAAGGCACCTCTGGGTCCTTTACACTCCCTTTTTTATCAGTTGTTCCATCTTTGAAAAATATAAAGCTTTGCTTGGAAGCATTGAAGAAATGTTTTCCTCTGGGTTTATCCTCCTCTGTGTAGACTTGACACTAGTTAGAATTTCCAGATAGATTGTCCATGGTCACCACCAAGAAAGAGCTCAGGGGACTTGCCAAAGCTGCAGGACGTTTTGAGTGATGTCCCACAGTTCCTGGAAGTTAGTTGACTTTGAAGGACAGGAAGCAAAGTATTGCCCCTCTATTTCCTTTGACCACATTAGTATAGGCCTTTAAATATGGTTGCTGAACACCCAAAAGGTCAGTTACTTGGGTCTGGTATTATTTTAGTCATTGTACGATACTGGGATAAAGTGTGGGCAAAACTAAATACTTTTAAATAAACCTTGATTAGAAATTAATTTTTCTCTTAGCCAGTCCTTGTGCCTACAAGAGCAGATAAATAACTCCACCAATATAAGTAAAGGTTTTATAATAATGTACTGATCTTTCCCTTAGACAATGTAATACCATACATAAACCATCTCTAAGTCTACATTTTATATACATTATATAGCATTCTCAGAGCTTTGTAACTTTCTTAGTCCTTCCTAATTTTTTCATCATTTTGGAATAAAAATCCAGCTAACTTAATCTTTACATATAAACAGTTTTTTGCTCAAAATATTTATATACTTATATCCTTCTATCGTTTATTTTTCCTACTTCTGGTTACCTTTTTCTTTTTCATACCATGAGATACACTAACAAAAATTTACCATCTGTTATGAGAATTTTCTCCCCCAGGGGACTAAGCAATAGGAAGACAGATAATTAGGGGATGTGCCAGTTCCTGGGGAGAGCATCACAGAATATATAAGGTGGAGAATGTCAGCTGAGTTTTAACTTCTATTTGTCTCATTTTATTCCTGATTGTGGATATAATGTGACCAGATGCTTCAAACTCCTTGTGCCTTTACTTCCCATCATTAATGGACTAAATTCATGAAGTATGAGCCAGAATAAACTATGTCTCCCTTAATTGCTTTTATCCATGTATTTTATCACAACATCAGTAAAAGAAACCAGTACAGAAACTTACTAACACAGCACCATTGTCTGTAACACAGGAATTATCAAAATTAGTAGAAAATGTGTTATTCAGTTAAATATGATTTAAAATAAGTATGGCAATAGTTAATGAATAGCATAAATGAAGGTGAAGGAGTCAGTGAAAGGGAAGAAATAGAAGCCTCCCTGCTCAACAACTCATAAAGCACCTCACACTGAGGACTGGAAGTTTTGTTTGAGAAACAAAAACAACTAGATATAGTATTGTCTGGTCATGTAGGATATCTCCATTCTCACTATTTTTTTTTAACACACATGCACCAGCAAAGTATTTTATTTTATTTTTTCTGTCTTAATGCTTGCTTGTATTTCTATGTAAATTATTTCCATTAAACTACATTCTAGTTAGACTCAAAAAGGATTACTTTAGCATTAGGAACTCGCTCTTTTTTATTGTATTTTATTAGTTCAAATTAGGAAAAAGCTTGCTTCAGATGTCAATCCCTTCTCCCTCCCCCTCCCCTCCCGCCACCATCCCACCTGCCCCTAGCCATCCCCCCTCCACTCCCCAGGCAGGGTAAGGCCCTCAAAAGGGGCTCCCCAAAGTCTACCACATCATCCTGGGCCAGACCTAGGCCCTTCCCCATGTATCCAGGCCAAGACAGCATCCCTTCACATGAGATGGGCTCTCAAAATCCCTTCTGTTTTTTTAAGACCTTACATATTTAATACAGTGCATTACCCCTGTACAAATGGGAAAAAATTAAGTTCAACATTTCTAGAACAATATGGCTGTTAATTTTTGTACAATGCTAACTGAACACGGTAAACTGGGATACTTTTTTCCAAAGTTGACAGCACAGCTAAAGTTTCCAAAAATTCAAATTCTATCTATCTATCTATCTATCTATCTATCTATCTATCTATCTATCTATATATATATATATAGAGAGAGAGAGACCAATATGGCAGTATGTTATGCAGCAACAGCAGCAACAGCTTTTCCAGGTTCTGCAGTCATTTGAAAAAAAAATTGTAGAGACATCTAGCACTCTCCATTTAAAAAAAAAAGTAATGTGGTACCTGGCACCATTTTTTTTAAATTAGCTTCTCAATCATCATCTGTTAGGAACCATTCTGAGCAACATCATTAAAAACAGTTCTGATAAGGATGGTCACTACTATGTATCATAAAGCAGGTCCACATATGAGTGAGTACATATCATGTTTGTCTTTTTGTGATTGGGTTACCTTGCTCAGAATGGTTTCTTAGAGTTCCATCCATTTTCCTGCAAATTTCAAGATTCCATTGTTTTTTTCTGCTGAGTAGTACTCCATTGTGTAAATGTACCACATTTTCTGTATCCATTCTTCAGTTGAGGGGCATCTAGGCTGCTTCCAGTTTCTGGCTATTACAAATAATGCTGCTATGAACATGGTTGAACAGATGTCCTTGTTATATGAATGTGCTTTTTGGGGGTATATGCCTAGGAGTGGAATTGCTGGATCTTGTGGTAGACTCATTCCCATTTTCATGAGGAGTTGCCATACTGATTTCCACAGTGGCTGTACAAGTTGGCACTCCCACCAGCAGTGGAGGAGTGTTCCCCTTTCTCCACATCCTCTCCAGCATAAACTGTCATTGGTATTTTTGATTTTAGCCATTCTGACAGGAGTAAGACGGTATCTCAGAGTTGTTTTGATTTGCATTTCCCTGATGACTAAGGATGTTGAACACTTTCTCATGTGTCTTTCACCCATTTTAGATTCCTCTATTGAGAATTGTCTATTTAGTTCTGTACCCCACTTTTTAATTGGATTGTTTGGTGTTTTTGAGAAAAGCTTCTTGAGTTCTTTGTATATTTTGGAGATCAGCCCTCTGTCAGATGTGGGGTTGGTGAATATCTTTTCCCAGTCTGTGGGCTGTCGTTTTGTCTTGCTGACTGTGTCCTTTGCCTTACAAAAGCTTCTCAGTTTCATGAGGTCCCATTTATTAATTGTTGATCTCAGTGTATGTGCTACCAGTGTTATGTTCAGGAAGCGGTCTCCTGTACCGATTAATTCAAGGGTATTTCCCACTTTATCTTCTAGTATGTTCAGTGTGGCTGTGTTTATGTTGAGGTCTTTGATCCATTTTGCCCTAAGTTTTGTGCAGGGCGAAAAGCTTGGGTCTATCTGCAGTCTTCTACATATTTGCATCCAGTTATGCCAGCACCATTTGTTGAAGATGTTCTCTTTGTTCCATCGTATAAATTTGGTTTGTTTGTCAAAAATCAGGTGTTGGTAGGTGTGTGGGTTAATTTCAGGGTTTTCAACTCTATTCCATTGGTCTACCTGTCTATTTTTGTGCCAATACCAAGCTGTTTTCAGGGCTATAGCTCTGTAATAGTTAGGGATGATGATGCCTTCAGAAGTTCCTCTATTGTACAGGGTTGTTTTGGCTATTCTAGATCTTTTGTTTCTCCATATAAAGTTGAGAATTGTTCTTTCAAGGTCAGTGAAGAAATGTGTGGGGATTTTGATGGGGATTGCATTGAATCTGTAGATTGCTTCAGGCAAGATTGCCATTTTTACTATGTTGATCCTACCTATTCAAGAACATGGGGGATCTTTTCATTTTCTGATGTCTTTTTTAGTTTCTTTCTTTAGAGACTCAAAATTCTTATGATACAGGTCTTTCACTTTTTTGGTTAGTGTTACTCCAAGGTATTTTATGTTGTTTGTGGCAATTGTAAAGGGTGATGCATCTCTGATTTCTTTCTCCACCAATGTGTCATCCATATATTGTAGGGCTACAGATTTTTTGAGTTAATCTTGTATCCTGCCACTTTGCTGAAGGTGTTTTTCAGCAAAGGTTTTGCTGTAGGAGGTCCCTGGTTGAGTTTTTCAGGTCACTTATGTAGACTATCATATAATCAGCAAATAGTGAGAGTTTCACTTCTTATTTCCGATTTGTATTCCCTTGATCTCCTTTTGTTGTCTTATTGCTCTAGCTAGGACTTCAAGGACAATATTGAAGAGGTATGGAGAGAGTGGACAGCCTTGTCTTGTACCTGATTTTAGATGAATTGCATTGAGTTTCTCTCCATTTAATTTGATGTTGGCTGTTGGCTTGCTGTATATTGCTTTTATTATGTTGAGGTATGTTCCTGTTATCCCTGATTTCTCCAGGACCTTTATCATGAAGGGATGTTGGATTTTGTCAAAGTCTTTTTCGGCATATAGTGAGATGATCATGTGATTTTTTTTCCTCAGTCTGTTTATATGGTGGATTACATTGATGGATTTTCATATGTTGAACCATCAAGGTTATTGTGGGCTCATAAAAAGAGTTTGGTAATGACCCTTCTGCTTCTATTGTACGGAATACTTTGAGGAGAATTGGTATTAGCTGTACTTTGAATTTCTGGTAGAATTCTGCACTGAAGCCATTTTGTTCTGGACTTTTTTTGGTTGGGAGACTTCTAATGACTGCTTCAATTACATTAGAGGTTATAGGTCTATTTAAGTTGCTTATCTGTTCTTGATTTAATTTTGGAGAGTGAAATCTGTCCAGAAAATTGTCCATTTCCTTTAGATTTTCAAATTTTGAGGAATATAGGTTTTCAAAGTAAGTATGGCCTGATGATTCTCTGGATTTCCTCTGTGTATGTTGTTATAACCCCCTTTTCATTCCTGATTTTATTAATTTGCATGTTCACTCTTTGTTGTTTGGTAAGTTTGGATAAAGGTTTGTCTATCTTGTTGATTTTCTCGAAGAACCAACTTTTTGTTATATTGATTCTTTTTATTGTTCTCCTAGTTTCCATTTTATTGATTTCAGCCCTCAATTTGATTATTTCCTGGCGTCTGCTCCTCCGGGGTGTATTCGCTTCTTTGTTTTCTAAACCTTTCAGTTGTGTTGTTAATTCTCTAGTGATTATTCTCCTGTTTCTTCATGTGGGCATTTAGCACTATGAACTTTCCTCTTAGCACTGCTTTCAGAGTATCCCATAGGCTTGGATATGTTGTGTCTGTATTCTCATTGAATTCTAGGAAATCTTTAATTTCTTTTTTTATTTCTTCCTGGACCCATGAATTGTGCAATTGGGTGTTACTTAATTTCCATGAGTTTGTAGGTTTTCTGTAGTTCTTGTTGTTGTTGAATTCTAATTTTAAAGCATGGTGGTCTGATAAGACACAGGGGGTTATTTCAGTTTTTTTGTACTTGCTGAGGTTTGCTATGTTGGCAAGTATGTGGTCAATTTTAGAGAAGGTTCCATGTGGCGCTGAGAAGAAGGTAAATTGTTTTGTATTTGGGTGGAATGTTCTATAGATATCTGTTAAGTCCAATTGCTCCATAACTTCTATTAGTTCTTTTGTTTCTTTGTTAAGTTTCTGTCTGGTGTTCCTGTCCAGTGATGAGAGTGGGGTGTTGAAATCTCCCACTATAAGTGTGTGCGGTTTTATGTGTCATTTGAATTTTAGTAAAGTTTCTTTTACAAACGCAGAAGCCTTTGTATTTGGGGCATAAATGTTCAGAATTGAGACTTCATCCTGATGGATTTCTCCTGTGATGAGTACGAAATGACCTTCTTCATCTCTTTTGACTGATTTTAGTTTAAAGTCCAATTTATTGGACATTAGGATTGCAACCCCTGCTTGTTTCTTGAGTCCATTTGATTGGAAGATCTTTCCCAAACCTTTAATTCTTATGTACCGTCTGTCTTTGAGGTTGAGGTGAGTTTCTTATATGAAGCAGAAGAAAGGATTCTGTCTTCTTACCCATTCTGCTAATCTGTGTCTTTTTATAGGGAGTTAAGACCATTAATATTGGTGGATATTAATGACCATTGATTATTGTTCATTCTTGTTTGTTTTTGATTTGGTGATGGTGGCAAGATTATGTGTGGGATTCTATCCCTGTTTTCTTTTGACTGTTGGTAAGTTGGGATTATCTATTGCCTATGTTTTTCTGGTGGTAGTTAACTTCCCTGGGTTGCAGTTTACCTTCCAGTACTTTCCGTAGGGCTTGATTGGTGGATATGTATTGTTTGAATCTGTTTTTTTTTTCATGGAATATCTTGTTTTCTCCATCTATGATGATTGAAAGCTTTGCTGGGTATAGTAGTCTGGGCTGGCATCCATGGTCTCCTATTGTAGGTAGAATATCGATCCAGGAACTTCTGACTTTCAGAGTTTCCAAGGAAAAGTCAGGTGTGATTCTGATAGGTTTGCCTTTATAGGTTACTTGACCTTTTTCCTTTGCTGCTCTTAATATTTTCTCTTTGTTGTGTATGCTTGGTGTTTTGATTATTATGTGGCAAGGTGACCTTTTTTTTGGATCAGTCTATATGTTGTTCTGTAGGCTTCTTGTATTTTCATTGGCATGTCTTTCTTTAGGTTGGGAAAGTTTTCTTCTATGATTTTGTTGAATATATTTTCTGTGCCTTTGAGTAGGATTTCTTCACCTTCTTCTATACCTATTATTCTTAGGTTTGGTCTTTTCACGGTATCCCATATTTCCTGGATATTTTGTGTTAGGGATTTGCTGGACTTAAGATTTTCTTTGGTTGATGAATCTGTTTCTGCTAGTGTGTCTTCAACTCCTGAGATTCTCTCTTCCATCTCTTGTATTCTGTTGGTTATGCTTACATCTGTAGTTCCTGATCATTTACCCAGCTTTTCTATTTCCAGCATTCCCTCGGATTGTGCTTTCTTTATTGTCTCTATTTCAGTTTTTAGGTCTTGAACTGTTTCTTGTATTTTTTGGTTTGTTTTGTCTTCAATTTCTTTAAGGGATTTTCTCCTGTCATTTTTGAGGTCCTCTTTGCGGTCCTCTATCATTTTCCTGAAGATGTTTTTATGGTCATTCTCTTCTGGTTCATCTGCATCGTGATGTTGAGGTCTTACTGGTGTATGGTTCTTAGTCTCCGGTAGTGTCATATTGGGTTTTCTGTTGTTGGATGTGTTTTTACCTTGTCCTCTTCTCATCCTTTCTTCTGGTGGGTATAGCAAGTGTTTCTTGTTTTCCTGGTTGGTGTGGGACCACGGTTCCCTTCCGGTAGATGTGAACAGATCCAATACTCTGATGTCGGTCCTCTTCTCATGGATGGAGGTGTCACTGTTACCAGGGTGTCAGCATTGTTCGGGCGTGCCAGGTCCTGCCGGGCTGTCAGTTGGAGGCAGAACTGTCACCAGGCCTCGGGGTGTCAGATCCCACTGCTGAACTCTGTATGGCACTCGGGTCGCTTGTGTCGGATGACTTTGAGCAGCGATGACGAACCGGAACCGGAAACAGTTCCTGGCCTACCTGGGCAGGCGGATGGAGGCCGGGCTGCCTCTGGGTGTTGGGTGTTCGGAACCTATCACCGCCAACTGGGTCTATCACGTTGGTAGTATTTGAGTCTTTAAGATTTATTTTATGCTTTAGTTTTGTGTGTATTTGTATCTCCTTTGTCTCCCCAGTCCCTCAACACCTGTTCTACCCCTTTGTTTGTTATCTTTGCTTTCACACCACCTGTAGTCTAATAACCTGAAGACACTCCCCCCAGTGATCTTGCTGTAGTCTAGTGACTTCTGCATCTGTCCTATATTAAATTCATAAAACTAAGCTTTGAAGCGATTCTCAATATATGAGAGAGTACATGAGACATTTGTCTCTGGGCCTGGGTTCTTTCTTTTTTATTTAAATTAGAAACAAGGTTGTTTTACAGGTCAATCCACATTCCCTTTCCCTCCTCTCCTCCCCTGCCCCCCACTAACACCTTACCTATCCAATACAATTTCTGCTCCAAGTTAGAGTGAGGCCTTCCATGGGGGGGATCTTCAGAGTCTGTCATATCCTTTGGGATAGGGCCTAGGCCCTCCTCCATGTGTCTAGGCTGAGGGAGTTTCGCCCTATGTGAAATGCGCTCCCAAATTCTATTCCTACGTTACAGATAAGTACTGATCTACTACAAGAGGCCCCATAGATTTCTGAGGCCTCCTCAATGACACCCACATTCAGGGGTCTGGGTCAGTTCCATGATGGTTTCCCAGTGATCAGTCTAGGAGCCAAGAGCTCCCTCTTGTTCATATCAGCTGTTTCTGTGGGTTCCCTAGCATGGTCTTGACCCCTTTGCTCATCACTCCTCCTTCTCTGCTACTGAATTCCAATTCAGTACAGTTTTTAGTTGTGGCTGTCTGCTTCTACTTCAATCAGCTTCTGGATGAAGGCTCTGGGATGGCATATAAGGTAGTCATTAATCTCATTATCAGGGAAGGGTGTTTAAGGTAGCCTTTCCACTATTGCTTAGATGGTTACTTGGTATCATCCTTGTAGATCTCTGGACATTTTCCTAGTGCTTGATTTCTCTTTAAACCTGTACTGGCTCCCTCTTTGATGGTATCTCTTATTTTGCTCTCCTCTATTCTTCCCCTACACAACCTTCCTGCTCTCTTATGTCCCCCTCACCCCTTCTATTCTCCCCTTCACATTCTGCTAGTTCCCTCTACCCTTCCCCCATGCTCCCAATTTTCTCAGGAGATCTTGTCCCTTTCCCCTTCTCTGGGGGAACATGTATGTCTCTTTTAGAGTCCTCCTTTTTGCCTTGCTTCTCTGATGGTATGGATTATAGGCTGGTAATCCTTTGCACTATGTGTAAAATCCATATAAGAGAGAGTGCATACCATGTTTGTCTTCTTGTGACTGGGTTACCTCACTCAGAATGGTTTCTTCTAGTTCCATCCATTTGCCTGCAAATTTCAAGATTCCATTGTTTTTTTTCCGCTGAGTAGTACTCCATTGTGTAAATGTTCCACATTTTCTGTATCCATTCTTCAGTTGAGGGGCATCTAGGTTGCTTCCAGGTTCTCACTACTACAAATAATGCTGCTATGAAGATCCTTGCAAAGTTGTCCTTGTTGTATGAATGTGCTTCTTTTGGGTATATGCCTAAGAGTGGAATTGCTGGATCTTGTTGTAGTCTGATTCCCATTTTGCTGAGGAATCGCCATACTTATTTCCAATGTGACTGTAGAGTTTGCACTCCCACCAGCAGTGGAGGAGTGTTCTCCTTTCTCCACATCCTCTCCAGCATAAGTTATCATTGGTGTTTTTGATTTTAGCCATTCTGACTGGAGTAAGATGATATCTCAGAGTTGTTTTGATTTGCATTTCCCTGATGGCTAAGGATATTGAGCACTTTCTTTATGTGTCTTTCAGCCATTTTAGATTCCTCTGTAGAGAATTCTCTTATTAGTTCTGTACACCACATTTTAATTGGATTATTAGGTTTTTTGGAAACTAGCTTCTTGAGTTCTTTGTAAATTTTGGAGATCATCCTTCTCTCGGATATGGATTTGGTGAATAACTTTTCCCAATCTGAGGGCTGCCATTTTGTCTTGTTGACTGTGTCCTTTGCCTTACAGAAGCTTCTCGGTTTCAGGAGATCCCATTTATTAATTGTTGATCTCAGTGTCTGTGCTACAGGTGTAATGTTCAGGAAGCTGTCTCCTGTACCAATTCATTCAAGGGTACTTCCTACTTTCTCTTCTAAGAGGTTCAGTGTGGCCAGCTTTATGTTGAGGTCTTTGATCCATTTGGACTTAAGTTTTGTGCATGGCAAGCCTGGGTTATTTCAGCCAGCATAATTTTTACAGTTCTACTCATTTTACTTACATATTTCATAATTTCAGCTTTATTTAAATTAAAATGAATTCCATTTTGTATACCCACAATATTCTCATTACCCATTCACCAGTTTGTGGATTTCTAGTCTTATTCCATTTTCTAGCTGTTTTGCCTAAAGAATTAATGAGAATAGATGATCAAGCACCTCAGAAATAAGAAAAAACATCCAAGTTCTATAACTCCCCATCAAATGAATGAAGGCTTTTGTGAACACACAATTCAATTTCTCTCCTTTCTACCTGACTCCTCTCTAACATCTGTTCATTCTACTCCTAATTAGACTTCAAGAAAGCATACCGATATCTCAAGTCCATTTCCCAACCTATAAAACTTAATGAGAATTTCTTTTTGCAATTCCATCTTTGTTTAAAAATTAGTTTCAGGTTTAAACACCTTCCATGGGTGTGGGATATGATCTTCTGACTTGAAGTTCTTTTGCTTCTATTTTGGGAAGTCACACTGGAGAACCTAAAAAATCTTCTTAGCACATGGAATCATTTTATATTAACACATGTGATGACTTTGGACAAATTGCTATAAATGGAAAGCTCTGAAAATGTTATCCTTATCTGTTCCCAGGTATAAGTAGTTCCCTCTTTCTATGACAATAGATATAATTTCTTTTCATTTTTTAAAAAGCTTTTTAAGAAACTTTTATTTATTTTGTAGTATGTGTATTACAGGAAACAAAACACAAAATGCCGAGAACAGTCTTAACCACTTGTCCTTTGAGTCATTCCCTTTACTCCTTTCCAGTGCATGTCAAAGTAATAGCCATAATTACATTCAAAGTTCAGTATTAAACTGATGCAAAATGTGAAGTTCAATAAGTAGTTGTCAACAATTGAATCTTCTTAGCGCCCACGTTTCAATTATTTCTAAGCCTTCCCTTTCGCTTCATGCTTGCTTTTCACAAGCACTTACAAAAGACTTGACTAACATCTCTTAAAACTCGTACTAACATACAAGTTCCAAGCATGTCAACATTAAGAAAAGCATACAGAAAAGAAGAAAAAATGAAAAAATGAGGTAATCTTTCAAGCAATTGCAATCTAGAAGCTACTCAGCAATTCAATAAAATATGAAACTATAGAAAAATTGTGCACATAATTCCTTCACCATGTTGGTGTACAGTGGGGATACTGACAGTGTAAGAGAAGATATATGCTAGAGAACTAGGGTGCTTTTCTTTGTGTGTGTTGGTGATAAAAGATAACTAGAAGATAATCTAGAATTTTTCCTATAGGGATCTGTGGTAAGATAATTATTTCTAATTCTTAGTTTGAAAAGGCATGAAGTTCAATTTTGTCAAGCAAGCTAAATGGGAAATTTGATTTGAATTCACATTAGGTTTTATATGATTATGTACCATGTCATCATCTTGTATCTTTGTTTTAGCAGGAATTTTATCACTGAGAAATTCAGCATGTCAGAGGTTAAACTAATTTCCTTTTGAGCACCAGCCTGCTTGGAGTTTAATTGCTGTTTGTTAGCCTGAAATGACTACATATAACAAGATGATAATTTACTGAAATATGACATGATCTAGAATGCAGATTACTCATCATGTTTATTTGCGGGTTTGGATCTATGGGAATCAACCATCAGGTCAGAGGGGTGTGTGTGTGTGTGTGTGTGTGTGTTTGTGTGTGTGTGTGTGTGTGTGTTAAAAAACAGATACCAAAGTGTGGCAACTAAGATTATCTAAGTGAGAACACCCACACTCCCTAGGTGTAATGAGGAGTGTGGGTGCTTTAGTTTCATGTTCTTAAGATTGACACTGGAAAAAAAATTCTGCCCATATTTTTCATCTATAATACAGCATAGAGAAATACCTTCAGTGTGAACTCTCAATGCAGTGTAGAGGAAAGAAATCCTGTGGCATTAACTCAAAGGAATAGTAGCTTAAGTAGAGCAGAGCAACATAAAGCCTGGAATATATGCATATTCAAATTACCCATCTGCACTATGTACTTACACTTGAGGCATTTCTGCATGCTTATTACCCAGGAACATTTTAATGAGGTGCTCACTTTCAGTACCTGAGCTAAATTGCTTCTCTCAAAAGAGTGTTTGTGACATGATTCTAAAAGAAAAATAAGAGATGGCTGAATAATTTTTCATAAGTATGTTTCAGAGGAATTGCAGTCTGTGAACCATCTCAGTGGGTGTAATTCTATTTTTGGCTAACATATAAGATTAATGCATGCCTCAATAAAAGTAGATACGTTAATTAGAAATGAGTAATATAAATTAGGTAAGAAAATCAGTTTTTGTTATGTTGATATGAAAATTATGAAATAATAAATAATAAGATATAATTGTATAAATAAAAATAAATATGTAAGTCATGCAAATTTCCCAATTATTTTCTGCAAGAAATATACTAATAATTTTTTCAGGGAAGCCAGAACTTTAATTAAACCATTATGTATGTACCAAATTAAATATTTAAAATACAGAGTAAAGAGTTTTAAAATCTTGCTTCAGCACAACCATACTGATCTTGACACATGAAGAAATACAACTTGAGCAAAATGTGAGCATAAATTTTCATAATGATTATCAATCTATATGCAATGAAATAAATCTGTATAAAGAATATATTGAGGCATCAAAAGTGAAAGATTTGCAAACATTTGTATGATTTATGCTTTTGTACATTAAATCACAATGCAGAGACCTCCAAGACTGTTTATGAACACAGGAGATAATTTATGACATCTTGTGAATGAGAGTTGTACTCATTATATACAGATTTTTTCTTTCCTCATTTCCATACAAGAAATATTTTCTGCATGAACTCAGTTTTTTCTTAGTTCATTTTCTGTTGCCATAACTGAATACCACAGGATGTTGAGGAGAGTTAATTAACATGAGTTTTGAAAACTTCAGAGTACAATATCATAGTCCCTATACATGCTCTGCACAGGTCACAGGCCTTTTTATGACATCATGACATGGAAGAAGGCATCATATATACAGAAAGAGCCACAAGTCCCATGGTGTTCTTCTTTGTGATCTTATTCAATTCCAATTTATCCCCAGAGCCTATTTCCAAATATCATTAATGAATACGGTCAAAGACTAAATTTTAAGCACATACATTTTGGGGAGACACATTCCAACAATAGCAAACACTGGCCAGCATTCTTAGCTCAGATGTGATCTAAACATATGCTACCTTATTTCTGACATATCACATTTCTTCGTGGTACTTCCTGTATTGAGCTTTCTTTTGTAACTTCTACCCATCGTCATGACCTAGTTAATTCTGAAAGGTATTATCTCCCACACATCATAAACATGACTTTGGGGATTAAATTTGGACCCATGAATATTTGGCAGAGGCATCTAAGTCCTAGCAATTTCACACTGATGTGATCTAGGCCCCAGTCTGCTTTGTCAGATAAACATTTGGAAAGTATTTCATTAAAATACTTCTATGTTTGAAAAGTATATGATTTCTATTAATTGATCATGATACAAAAAGCAGAAGCAAAGGACAAATGAATTACAAAGCAGACACAATAACAAGATGACAATGGTAAATTCTTATTTTAGTAGCAGTTTAAGTGTGAATGAATTAAAAGAGAGTGGCTATATATATATATATATATATATATATATATATATATACTAGCAACAAGAAACTCAGTTTAGATGTAATGACATACACAGGCTAAAATGGAAAAGATATAAAAATAGTTCATGTAAGTCATAAACAAAAAAGAGCAGATGTTAGTACATTTATATTAGACAAAACAACTTTTCATGTAAAATACATTACAAAAGAAGGGAAGGTAATTAGATACTGATAATATTATAAAATATTTTATTAAAAACATTATACATATGTATATATATAATCTCCAATATCAGAGAACTCACATACGTAAAACAAATATTGAAAGACCTGTAGGAAGGGTGGGTAATATATTAAAAATAGACTTCCAGTTGTCCACTTTTAAAAATACATTCAATATTCAAGCCAAAAATTATTAAAGAACCAACCACGAATAATGATATAGACTAAATGAGCATAGCAGGCAGATGGGGGACATTTCACCAAACAATACAATATAAATTATCCTCCAGACCCTCTAGATTCTTCAGAATGACACATGGTGGGTCACCAAACAAGTCTTAACACATGAACAGAAACTGAAATCAAAGCAAGTAATATAATGAAGCCAGAAACAACAGAAGGAAACTGGGCAATTCAAGAGTATGTAGACAATGAGGAGCACACCACTGACTCACAAGCCAATCAGAGAAGAACTCCAAAGGAAAGTAAGAATGTGTCTTACAACAAATAAAAGAGAAAACATGTCATAACACATATGGGGGGGGAGCTAAAGCAGTATTGGGTCTTGTAGTGACGTGTGATTACATTAAAAAAGAAGAAAAACCTTAAATTACTGACTTAAATTTATTGAAGAAACTAGAAATAGAAATTAGACCCAACATTATCAGGATGAAGGAAATGAAAGATTAGAGCACAAATAAAACAGAATAAATCCTGAACTGACCATCTTCTTTAACCAGAAGGCCTCATGTGGAGGGATTGTAAATCCCGGAGTCTATATGGGTCTAAGCTAGGTCCTCTGCATTATCTATTATGTCTGAGGAGCTTGGCATTCTCATGGGATTACTAACAGTGACAGTGGCTACTGACTCTCTTGCCTATTTATAGGATCCTTTTCCTCCTAGTGGCTTTCCTTGTCCAGCCTTGATATGATGGACCTGGTCACATGATGCTATGTTTAGCTGATGTCCCTGGGAGACCTGCTCTTTTCTGAGGGAAAGCAGGGGGATTGGATATGGAGCAGAGGAAAGGTGGAGGGGAGACACTGGATGGAGTGGAGGGAAAAGACTCTGTAGATAGGGTGTAATATATGAGAGAAGAATTTGTAAAAAAGTCCTTAAAGAAATTAATGAAAATATATAATGGTTCATTTGAATTTAGAAAGAAAGCTTTTATAGATTTATGATGACAACACAGTGTTCTGATATATGTATCCATTCTCAAACATCTGCACCAGGCTCTTCAATTTGTATTATCCCCCATACATATTGAGTGTGTGTGTGTGTGTGTGTGTGTGTGTGTGTGTGTGTGTGTGTGAGAGAGAGAGAGAGAGAGAGAGAGAGAGAGAGAGAGAGAGTATTGACAAATCTACTCCATCCGATTTTCAAATACACAATATTCTAATTCGTCATTATATGCAATAGATTTCTGGAATTTATTGCTATTGTCTAATGGAAAATTTGAGTTCTTCAGACAATGCCCCTCTTTATCCTACCCTCCAGCAAACAGCATTTCTTTTTGTTTTCTCAAGTTTGACATTTATTTAGGCTCCAGTATAAATGAGAACATGTAGGATCTATCTTTCTATGTGTGATTTGTTTCACCTTAACAGTCCTTCAGTTTTATCCATCTTTTGTAAAATAAAATAAACTCATTATAATGGCAGAATATCAGAACCTTTGTAGTTGTGTTTATATAGACATATTTCTGCCAAGTTTCTTTATCCTTTCTTCTGTTGATATGCAATTAAAGCTAATTCTGATTCTTGAATGTTGAGAATGCTGCAATGGGCAACAGCCATTTGACATATTGAATTCTTATCTTTTAGTCACAGGATTAGTAGGTCATATGGTGGTTTGAACTTCTCGAAGAACAGCCATACTCTTCCCAAGGTTCTCCTATGAATTACACTGTCAACATGAGTTTGCCAGGAGACAAGGTTTCCTTTTCTTCACACCCTCAACACCCATATGTTTTGCCTTTTTGATAATAGACATTTTAAGATATGTGATCTGCTATCTCATTTGTTTTTAATTTGCTTTTCCCTGATTAAGACGCAGAATATTCTTTCTGATTTGTTGGTCATTTGCACAGATATCCTTTCATAAATATTTGTTCAGATATTTTGTCCATTGTTACTCACTTATTCAAAAGTTGTCCATAGTACCTAGTTGTAAATCTTCAGGTATATTGCTGCTGTCACAAACTATAGGACTTCATTCTTTTTATGGCTGAATAATGTGCCATTGGGCAATATATATATATATATATATATATATATATATATATATATATATATATTCAAAACATCCCTTCATCAGTTGATTATAACATAAATTTTGGTATTTTTGCTACTATAAATAGTTCTGAAAGAATAGAAGAAATATTTTGCTTAGAGATACTTATCTCATTTTACTTAGGTATATAACCAATAATGAAAGTTTGGGTCATGTGGTATCTCTCACCTTTTGATTTGTTTGAAAACCTCCATTCTGTTTTTCATGACATTATAGCTGTAATTATTTGAATGTTCACTAAAAATGTTCACTGGTTGCCTTTTCTCCACATTCTTGCCAGTGCCTGTTATATTCTAACCCTTTCATAGTCTCCATACCCTCTTGGGTGAAGTGCTACCCTCCTGCCATTGTTATTTCATTTCCTTGGTGATTGTTAATGTTGCACATTTTCCTATCCCTAATGTCTATGTGTATGTCATATTTTTTGATGCTGGATATCATGTAGCTCCAGATGACTTCAAACCCCACAAATAGGCAAGGATGGTTTTGATTCCTGTGCCTTCACCTTTTAGGTACTTGGCTTACAAGCATGGATCACCACTGCCTTTCCAAACCCAGGACTTGGCGAATGTTAGGCAAGTGCTCTTCCACCCAAGCTACATCCTCAGCCTGTGTGCTATCTTTTAAGGAACACTATTTTGATTATTCTGCCCACTTCTTTTTTGTGTGTATTTATTTGACTGCATGTGTTCATGTTCATGTGTGTATGTATGTGAGTGCACAAGAACATGTGTGTATTTGCATGGAGAGAACAGCGGTTGTTTTCGGGCCATCTTTTTGTACTCTGGGAGGATATGTCTTTCTTAATGCACCTTCTGACTGGTTTACTAAATGGTTGAATAGTCAATAGCTAGGCAGGAGAGGATAGGCAGGACATGCAGGGAGACCTCTGGAAAGAAGAGAGGTAGAATTCGATAGCCAGATATTGAGGAAGTGCCATGTACTGTACTGAGGAGAGGTAACAAGCCACAAGGCAGAATGTAGACTAATATAAATGGGTTAATTTAAGTTATAAGATCTAGGTGATAACAAGCCTAAGCCGAGGCCAAGGTCTCATAATTAATAAGGAGTCTCCGTGCCATTATTTGGGAGCTGGCAGTACAAAGAAAGTTTGGCTATATTTGGCACCCCACATTGTTGTTTTTCTGCTGGCACACTGGCAATACATGAATCTACTGCTGTTTCAACCAGTAACTGCAGTTACTGGCCTCCTTCTCCGGCAGTGGCCCAGAGGGACTTCTTACATTCTGCCAGAGCAGCCTCCTGCTTCAGCCACCAAAAAGCATTTTTAACTAAATCTCTATCGTTCCATTTACCAAAACACCTCGGGAGTCAGAGGCTAGAGTTTAAAACATGCTTGCTCAGAGAGGCTGAGGAGCAACTAACTGACCTTCCCTCTTTGCTGGCATCTCGGAAAAGAGCATTTCTACCATTGCTCCAAACCAAAAAAGACCGGCATACTCACAGTCCCCCCGTACTACTTTCTGTGTGTCTCTCTATCCATTTTTCAGACTCCCTCTGACTCTCTGTGATTTTCTCTCAGCTAGTTACTGTCTCTGCCTTAACGCAAACACAAACTCAGGGATCACAATGTGATCATATATCCCGCAACAATTGAATAACTTCCTTAATTGCTCTCCATCTTATTGCCCTCGAAACAGGGCCTCTTCTGGATCCTGGAGCTCACTAACTCTGTTACAGTGACTGGAAAGCAAGCTCCAGTCATCCTCTTGTCTCCAACTACCTAGTAGTGACATAACAGATTTGTGTGCCCATATCTGGTTTTTCAACAGTGTTGGGTATTTGAATTTTGCATCTTATGCTTGCAAGATTTTGTTTGATTCAGGTTAATGGAAATAGAAAGACCCACCTTAAATGTGGGCAACAAACCTTAGCGTCTCAGACACAGGAAGTCCCAAGAAAGAGATTTTGTATTTTGTTTGCTTGCTATCAGCTGTGCTGCTGGTGAGCTTACCTTCGCTGCTGCTGCTGCTGCTGCTGCTGCTGCTGCTGCTGCTGCTGCTGCTGCTGCTGCTGCTGCTACTGGTACTTTTGCTACCACTCTTTGCTGACACTGGAGCCCAGCTCTAATGAAGCCTGAAGTGTGGGTGCTTCTGAGCCTTCGGTGTCATCAAGCTTCACAGATGGAGACGTTTCCTGGTTCTCAGTCTTTCCAGTGTATATAGTCATTGTTTTAGAAGGTAATGGATTGAGCTGGATACAAAACTTCTCATAAAAGCAACACATTAGCACCATCAAGCGAGATTCAACCCACAGATGCACATATGGCTTACCATACACTACCAATACCGTGTCACTTAAGCCAATCTAATCAATCCTCTTTTCATAGATATTCATCCTATTGAGTGTGACTCCCTAACCAATCTTGACTAATACAAGTATTTGTAGTTTTACTCTTGAGATCGGTCACATTTAAGTTAGATTTATTCCTAGGTATTTTGTTTTTAGAGCTCTTATAAATGGGATTGTTGTCTTAATTTTTATTCACAATAACCCAGCATTAATGTACATAAATGCTAGCTAGGTATTTGGTGATTTTTCTCCTGCAAGTTAAGAAATGATTGTATTAGCTTGAATAGACTTGGGAAGTGTTTTGATTTTTACCAGTATAACATCATGTTACCTGAAAACAGTGGCAATGTGGCCGCATTCGATTTCCATCACATTTCCTTACTTTTCTTGACTGTATACTCTAAGGCTTCTAGTGCTATACAATCCATGAATGATTCAATTTTCATTACTCATTACTGGTCAGTTAAGCTTTCTATTTGTTATTTTATTTAGGTAAGGCATATGTATCTAGGAATTTGTCTATTTCTTCTAGGTTATCCATTTGATTATGGTGACATATAAATTTCTTTTGGATACCTGTGGTACTAGTTGTAATGATTCCCCTCTGATTTATGATGACCCTTATTTATCTTTTTCTTCATATAGCTAAAAATGCATTGATATTGCTTATCTTTTCAAAGAACCAGTACCTTATTTTATTGGTGTTTAATACCCGCTTTCATTCATAAATATTTGTCACTTGTATTGATGGGTTTTACCATATTTGCATTCATACATAAAATGTACATTGATTCAGCCTTCTTCCAAGCCTAAATACCAAACTCAATTTCCGGTCTCTAATGATTACTATTCTAACTTTACATTGACCTTTAGTTATTGTTGTATCCACATATGAAAGAGAAGATTCAATACCTGTTGTTCTGTGTCTGGCTTATTTTCTTTAATATAATGTCCTCAGTCCCCTCTATTTTCCTAGAAAGCCAGGATTCAGTATATGTTGTGGATGAATAATACAGATTTGGGTATATATGCCATATGTTCTTTATCAATTTATATTTTGATTGGCATCTGGACTGGTTTAATGCCTTATCTATTCTGAATAGTGGCACAGTAAATTTGTAGAAAAATGCATTCCTTAGTATTTATGCCTAGGAATGATACAGTCGGATCATATGATATTGCTACATTTAACCATTTGATGAAATTTTGTACTGTTTTCCATAATGGTTTACTTAGCTTAAATTCCCACCAATATCATATGAGTTCATTTTTCTTCCCATATTCACTGGTGCTGGTTGTTTTTTATATTTGTCATTCTACATGGGGAGAGATATGATGCAACATTGATTAACATTTCCCTGTTGGATAATGGTATTTGGTGATTTTCGAACTTTTATTGGTTTTTTGTACTTAATCTTTTGAGAAGTGTCTGTTCAAATGATCCAGCTATTTTTAATTGTATAAGCTGTTTTGTATTATTTTAAACAATATTACTTACTTTGTTCCCTATGCTTTTTAGATCATTCTTCAGAAAATTGTTGCCTTTACCAATGTTTTGAAATGTTCCATCCATGTTTATTTTTAGTAGTTTAGGGTTTGGGGTCCATGATACATTTTGAGCTTCCTTTGGAGCAAAAGTAGGTGAAAACTATCATTTTTCAGACTTCTAGATATGGGTATTCAGTTTTCATGCCATTATTTGTTTAAGAGACTGTCTTTTCTCCAACATATGCATTAGAACCTTTGTACAATTGTACTTAGGAAAGTGTGTATTCACCACAATTAATAAAAAGGGAGGCCATGGATTTGAAAAGGAAAAAGGAGGGGGGAATAGAGCAATTGGAAGGAAGAAAGGGAAGAGGGAAATGATGTAATTATTTTATAATCACAAAAGTCATTAAGTTTGGAAAAAATAGCTGTCTGTAGAGTATGGATTTTTTGTTTGATTTGTTCTTTCCCATCAGTCTGTATGCTTGCTTTTATGCTAGTGCAATGCTGTTTTGATTACTGCAACATTGTATTTTTTAATGTTGATAGTGTTATATCTTTGGTGTGTTGGCTTGTTTTGGGAATCAACATCATTTTAACTATTTAGTCTTTTTGTTCCCACAAAATTTTTAGGATTGCTTATCTATTTCTTTGAAGAATAAACTGAGAATTTTATGGGGATTGTATGTAATCTTTAGATTATTTAAGATATTTACTAACATGTTAACAATACTAATTTTTCCAAATTCATGAACAGATTTCTTTAATTATCTAATATCTTTCATCAAATTTTATTTTTCAGTGTACATACCTTTCACCTCTCTTGTTAAATTTATTATAAAGTGTTTTAATTTCTTTGATAATGCCATACAGATAATTGTTAATTTCTTTTTCAAGAAATTTGTTGTTAGATTATGAAAAGTCTGCTTTGTTTGAATGTTGGCTTTGTATCCTTTGACTTTTACTGATTTTAAAAAAGTCAGTTCTGACCATTTTGAGTGGGAGATTAAGTTATCAGCAAACATATACTTTCAGTTCTTCCCTTTCTGTTTAGATGGATTTTATTTATTTTTCTTGTTTAATTCCTCCAGGTAGAATTTCTAATGTTATGTCCAAGAGAACATTAAAAATATCATTCTCTATGATAAAAAATGGAATTTATTTATGGCATTCAAATTTTAGCTGGATAAAGGACAAATGTCACATAATCATGTTAACTCCAAATGTAGAACACTGATGACAAGAACCTAAACCTTCATATGTTAAAAACTCCGAACGAATTAGCTTTAGAAAGAATATTTCACAACACCAAGGTTTTCTATAATAAGCCCAAACTAATCTACTCTTTGGGGAAGAATCAAAGACTTTCCCTTGAAAACAAGGAAGAATCCAAGAAGTCCATGTTCAACAGATCTTTAAAACAAAGCTTTGACTTTTAAAAACATATAAACACATCAAAGAAGTTTCTTGTCATTTTGCCATAGAAGGACGGACACAGAAGGTATCCTGTAACTAAGGAAAGGATCCCCATTTGAACCTGATTATGCTGGAACCCTGCACTCAGACTTCTATTAGTCAGAGCTGTGAACAGTAAATTTAATCATATATAATCCAGAAATGAATGAAACAAGGATAGTGAGGCTCAGAGATACTAACTAAAGTTTTATAAGACCAGCTGCTAAGAAAGCTAGCAGTAGATGTTTTCTTTTTCAAAGTAGGAATGCCAGATTCTCATGACTTGAGTTCAAATGAATGCAAGAAATATTCCAAATAGTTTGTTTTGCATTTCCTATAGCAGGTGCTACTAACCTCTATTGCCAGTGCCCATAATTTTTTCCTTAAAGGTAAGATTAATATATGCATATCCTATTTATTTATTTTTTATTTTAAAAGCATTCTTATTTACATATCAATCCCCGCATTCCCTTGCCCTCCCATCCTCTCATGCTTCCCACCAATCCCACAATCCACCCCACCCACTCTCCAAGGATAGTGAGGCCCTCTTCGGGGGACCATCAAAGTCAGGCACATCATTTGGGGGAGGACCTAGGTCCTCTTTCTTGTTTCTGGGCTGCAGTCGTGTCCCTTCATAGGGAAAGGGCTCCCAAAGTCCATTTGTGCTCCAGGGATAAACACTGGCTCCACTGTTAGAGGTCCCATAGACTACCCAGGCCACCTAGCTGGCACCCACATTCAGAGGGCTTGGTTCAGTCCAATGCTGGTTCCTCAGCTTTACAACTAGGGTCTCCCTGTTGTCACTAGGTCATGTCAACTGTTTCTGTGCGTTTCTCCAGCACAGTCTTGGCTCCTTTGCTCATCCCTCCTCCCTTTCTGCAACTGGATTCCAGGAGTATGGCTCAGTGCTTAGCTGTGGATGTCTGTTTCTGCTTCAATCAGCTACTGGATGAAGGCTCTAGGAATGGCAACCAAGGTAGTCATCAATCTCATTATAGGGGAAGGGCATCAATAGCATTTTCTCCACCACTGACTAGATTCTTCGTTGGAGTCATCCCTGTGGATCCCCTAACTTTTCCCCGGTGCCAGACCTCTCTCCAAACCTATACTGGATCCCTCTATCAAGGCATCTCTTGCCTTCATCTATTCCTCTCCTGTCTCAGTTCTCCTGTTCTCTCCTGTTCTCTCCTGTTCTCCCTCCCCACTCCTCTCCTCCCCCTCTCCCCTTCCAGCCTCCCTCCTCTCTCCTCCCATGCTCCCAATTTGCTCAGGGGTTCCTGTCCTCCTCCCCTTCTTTGGGGGACCATGCATTCTTCTCTTGGCGTCACCAAAAATATACATATTCTTTTTCAAAAATTTAGTTCATATATATATATATATATATATAATATATATATATAATATATTTCTCCACTCCTTCTAACTCTTGATGTGCCACTCCAGACTCCTTTTCATATTCATTGCCTCATTTTCTTCAATTATCACTGTTATATAACTTTAAAATGGAATTAACATATAAATACAACCCACTGAGTGCAATTAGTTCTTATGTATTTTACCTCAACTGTATTACCAAGAAAATTTCAGAGGTCTATGTAACTCAGAGCAGAGTGAATCAATATGGTTATCAATTTTATTTATAATTTACTATTTACAAAATATTATTCTTCCAGGATCCTCCACTATCTCGGGAATGGGCATAAAAATAAACAACACACAAACCAACAACAGAGGAAGTATCATCTATTAAGTACATATGATATGTCAAGGTTTATTCTGTATCTTTTTATGTATTATCATTTGTCTTCACAACAATGCTACCAGATTGGTACTTTGCTTTTGTTTTAAAATTGAGAAAGTGATATTTCCGAAAACAAAGTGATATTTTCTAGGCTATATTATATAGCTGAGACTTGAATCTCATGGCAAAGTGCATGTCTATTCTTCAAGAATATATATATATATATATATATATATATATATATTATATATTCTTTATATACTTGTCCTGAGTATATACAGATTTGAATTAGGCAGTGGTGCTGGAGGGGGAAATGGCTTCTCATTTAATTAGAATTGTAACCTCATTTCTCAAAATTGTAACCTCTCAATGACTTCCAGTACCTCAACCAGTCATTCGTGCTCCATAAGTCATTGTCTCAGTCTTGGAACTAATTTATCCTCATCTGTAAATGTATGAGCTCATTGAGAAGTCAGTATTCCCCATCCTCACTTGCCTTGGACTTCAGTTCACCTGTTAGTATATTTGTTTGACTGTTCCTAGCTCTGCTTTCTTTGCAGTTGTGCCATTTTCCCAATTCATGATTTCTTCTTGCTATCCTTGGATGATGTTCCATGTCCAGCATTGTTAATTGACCCCAAGGACTGGAACATTGGCAAGCCATCTGACTCATCAACTAGATCCTTTCCTTGGGAAAGCTTGGGAGATGATCAGATGATTCTAAAACTTGTAGCACAGATGTGTATCCTTAACCCCAATAGCACTTTGTAGACCACAGAACTTCTACTTTCAAAATAATTTTAATTTCTGCACAACAAATATTGTTAACAACAGTAATTCCAGTTAAAAACTGCAGGCAGTGTTATAATATGTGCCTCTATTTGGGGTATATTTTATAAGATGAAGTGCTAAAGTTGAAACAAACCAGCAAGTCCTCCCAATCAGTTCACCTTCCAGTAATATAATCATAAAGCATATTTATGACCAGAGAAGATTGCATTCCCTGTAGACTATGTTCTAAATAGGTCGGAAGTCTGGATGTTCCAACTCTTCTCCATCTATTTGCACAACCCCTTGGAGAATAACTTCTTCCAATACATCACAATCTGGATTTTCTCATTACATAAAATACTATTCTCTGAAGTGTTATTATATTTGATTTCATCACATACATCTTCAAAATACTGGCATTGGCCAAGTGTTTTTCCTTGAGAACATTAATTTTCTTCCACAGTATAAATCAATTTGAGAATAACCATGTACTTGGATAAAGTAAACAATACAGCAATCAAAATACCAAAATGTGTACTGCAGTAAATGAGTAGGAGAAATACTGTCCAGAGAGGAAGTAATGGCATGAGCACGTAAGACCTTAGAGATCATTTCATAATGCAGACAGGGAAGTTAAGGATAAGAAATGTGAAACGGCTCATTCAAGTTTGTTAGCTGAGCCACAAGGAGAACACATGTGATGGGAAAGCTGTTTATCTTTGCACCATACTTGCTTTTATCACATATTATGCATTTGAATTCTAGGAGAACACTTACTAACAATTATCTCGGTCTCTAAAGATTTTTATTTTAATCATTAGTGGTGAGGTAAGTATTTTGACACACACAGAGAGAGAGAGAGAGAGAGAGAGAGAGAGAGAGAGAGAAAGAGAGAGAGAGAGAGAGAGAGAGAGAGAGAGGGAGAGGGAGAGAGAGAGAGCACAAAAACTTGTAAGTGCTCATTGAGGTCAAAGAGGACATCAGATCCTTTGAAACTCTATTCATGACATGGATCATGGATCCTGGGAAACAAATTCTGTTCTTTGGAAGAGCAACAAGGACTCTTAACAACTTAGTCATCAATTTAGCCCCAAACACTTGCATTTTAAAGCCACATCTCCTATTCCTACATCAACTATTGTCCAAAAATAATAACTACCAAACTATATAATGCAGATCTGTAATATTTTAGACTTAAACCACCATCTTTGAAACGGCAATGAGTATGCTCATTCTACAGAAAGAGTCCAATAAGACCTTGAGGAACTATGTTGGAAGAGATGCTATGTGTGTTTATGAGAAGTTTGTTGTGCTGCCCATGAGCAATAAACAGCCTTACATTTAAGGTTATGGAGTTTTTCATTTTCTGAAACTCTGTATTTAAGGGAATTATTTTTTTCTTTGGAGGATGTACTTCAAGAAGTTGTCACTGAATCTTTTTTTCCCTAGGCAAGCTTTCATGACTATGTTCATTTGTGGCACCCTGGATGTGTCAAAGAAGTCACTGGACTACATGGAAGATTTTTGACTCTTTGTTATTCTACACTTTGAAGAAAATATGAGTGAAGAATTGTTATTCATGTTTTCAAAATTTAGCATCTTATCTGGCAAAAATTAGAAACCAAAAATATCTGTTGAAATGAAATGAATTTGTGTCTAGATGTCCAATTAGCAGAATACAAGTAAAAATGGAAAGAGGGTCACTAAGTGGACAGGATGGCTGCCTCTCATTTCATAGAGAAAGGTTAGATTTATCACATTATTTTACTTTGCATATGTAGTCTCATTTCATGCCCATTTTAGATTGTTTTGTATAAATATAAAGATTAAAAACAACAACTGATGCTCAGAGAAACTTAATAACTAATCTGCCAACATGGTTATGTCATAAAAGTATGTTAAGTGAAATAAAACAGCCATAAAGACAATGTATGCATGTAAATTATGTATAGAATAACATTTATAAAATACACAGATAGTTAAGTTCATACATGCAGGAAGTAGATTAACATTTGATAAGGGCTATGGGAAGAGGAAGAATGAAAAGTTACAGGGCAGATGAGCTTCACTTTGCAGTGGGCAGTAGCCAGTGGAGAGGGGCATAACTGGATAAATTACTGAGAATAAGAAACTGTATTAATGCCCCCACCTCCAAGGCTCAGTGTGTATCTCTGAAAAGGAGGCAGAAATAAGAGGGTAAGAACTAGAGAGTGCAGAGGAGTGGTATGAAATCTTGTCTTCTGGACACAATGTGGCTATTACAATCATGAACTCCCATTAGCAGTGATTACCTGAATATGACATGTACAGGATCAAGTCAGCCAAGATCCCAGAATAAATGGAGTAGATTATTTCTAGGCTTCACACCTAACTGAGGAGCAATTATTGGCAGTATACAGCTGCTGAAGGAGGGAGACTCGCAGTTTATTGAGGACTTGGCCTCTGGTAGGTTTCTCATGTTCCAGTGGATTGTGCTATACCCATGCATGTATAAGCAGCACTAACTGAACTCTGTGAGTTATATTAAAAAGATAGGACATTGGGAGGGAGACATATTGGGGGTCTATGAGGATGGGGGGTAGAAATTGTGGCTATGAATGACAATATTGCATTGTTTTTCAAAATAAAGCATAAATTGTAAAAGAGTGGTGTGTGTAAGACTCCATCCTGTGATTTCTGAACTTTTCTGGAGTTAGGTGGCTGATGATATTTTACATAACTTCAAATATGCTAAAAAACATTGAGTTACATATTTTAAAGGTTGTGTTTTCATAATCTGAATTATATCTCAATAAATCTTTTATTTTAAAAAATGAGAGTTCTCTATGAAACTTGCCAAGAATTATAAGGCATTCAGAGTGGAATTTTTTATGTTTCATAAACACCTCCTCTTCCAGACCATTGGTAAAGCTCTCTTTCCATCCATCCATTCCAAATTAAATACATGTATCTAAACACAGAGTCTAGCATGTTACCACATCAGCAAGGCAAAAATCAAGCACTTAGAGAAACACCCTAAGAAGTTTTTATCTGTGCAGAAATAAGGAATTTTCTTTGTGCTAAGCAGATAGGAAATAAACAAACTTGCTTATTTATCATGTCCCAAGATCACACTTGTGATAAAAGGGGAGAGCCTGAAAATATCTTATAGCATCACCCAGTATCTCAGTGATCATTTAAAGGAGAAATTTTCAGTGTTTTTGGTTTCAAAATGGAATTTTCTGTGTAGCCTCAGTCACATGGTTTTGTGAAATTTCATACATGAAAGCAGAAACCAAGTAAAAGAAAAAGATGTGTGTATTTATATGTGCATGTTTGTGCATGCATGCTCGAGTGTGTGTGTGTGTGTGTGTGTGTGTGTGTGTGTCTGTGTGTGTGCGTGTGTCTGTGTGTGTGTGTGTAAGTGTTCATACACAAGAGCAAAACAGTTAATTGAAAACATAGCATTCATGCAATGAGAAAGAGGCAAATAAGTTATATCAAAGAATCATAATAGGTATAATTTCTTTTATCAATATAGATGGACCAAACTTACAGGATCATAGCCCTACATGAGCTACAGGAAATTAACAATTCCTGAAAGAGGGAGGAAGAATTAATCTTCCCCAGGGATGAGCTCCCAATTGGTAATGCAATAACTAGTAGTTAGCCCTAGAAACATACACATGCAGGTAACACTGAGCAGGCTGTGTTTTTGTATTTATTCACTTGTATGTATATGTAACCACAGTGGTATAAGGAATCTGTGAATTTAGAAGAGAGGTGTAAGTTGGACATGGGAAGGGTGGAAGATAGGTCAGAGGGAAGAAATGATGTAATTCTTTCTATTTTGAATTTTAAAAAATGAATCTCACCTGGAGCACACTGGAGACAAGGACAGGAGGATCTCTGTGAGTTTGAGGGTCAGCTTGGTCTGCATAGTAAGTTCTAGGCCAGCTAGGGCTGCATAGGAAGATCCTATCTCAAAAACAACAACATCAACAACAAAAACCCATTACCACCACCACCACTATAACCACCATCAACAAAAATAACAGACTTTTGCATAAGAATTAAAAGTGATAGGAAGTATGGAAAGATTCAGAGGGTATGTGTCAGGGTGTAAATTTGACCAATTTTGTGTGTGTATGTGTGTGTGTGTGTGTGTGTGTGTGTGTGTGTATGAAATTTCATCTATATATGAAATTCTCAGACAATAAAAAAGCAAAACTAACTAAAACATAAATAAAAATCTTAAAAAGGAACTCTAGTTTTAACCAAGAAAATGCTCTTAAATATTCTTTCTGGAGGAGCAAATAATGTTCTCTCAGTAGCTAACAGTAGAGCATTACAAGAGAGAATATAATAATGTCCAAAATTCCCATAAATATCAACAACATATCATTGTATTTATTATCTTTTTAAAACTTCTTATTAATTTTTTTCATTTATTTTACACACCAACCACAATTTCACCTGCTTCCTCTCTTTCCATCCCTCCTAGCCTTCCATATACCCCCTCATCAATTCCTCCTTTATCTCCATTCAGATAGGGACAGGCCTCCCATGGGAGTCAACAAAGCCTGGCACATCAAGTTGAGGCAGGAACAAACTCCTCCCCCTGCATCAAGGCTGGGTGAGGCGACCAAGCATGCAGAGTAGGTTCCCAAAAGCCAGGAACAGGTCCTGATACCACTGTTAGAGGCCCCACAAACAGATCAAGCCACACAACTGTCACTCACAGATGCCCTAGGTCAGTACCATGCAGGTTCTCTAGCTGCCCCTGGTCTAGAGTCAATAAGCTCCCAGGAGCTCAGATCAGCTGTCTCTGTGGGTTAATTGTTATGTCCTTGATCCCCCTGGCTCATTTATTTTCAGTTTGTTTGGATAGACTTTTAAACATATCTTAAAGTGCTTTTCCTAAAATTTTAAAGATTTTTGACTGAGTATATTTGTTGTAGAGTGTAATGTGCCACACAAGGTAATTTTTTCCAAGTATACATTGTAGGTTGAGCATACCCTATTTCACACTTTTCCCTTTTAAAAACAATAAATATGAACAGTATATAGAATATGTTATATCTTGATAGCATTATTGGAGTATAAACAATATGTGATAAACTGCACTATTTGTACTTAAGATGTCCATTTTGACAAAAGTTCCCATCTGCAAAAAGCTACCATAATTAAGAAAACTAAGTTTTAAAACCCTCACATGTTATTCTAGTTATGCTTTGTGATCCTGCCTTCCAATTCCTCCTTACCCACCTACCACAATGATCTCTGACTACCTAAGTAACAACTCCATCCACATACCTACCAAAACTGGTGATGATTTGCTTCCTGTGGCTAGAGGTGACATACTTTTTAGTTTTGCATCAATGTGACTTTTCTGAACATACTACTATTTTTCACTTATCACATAATTATGAGACCGCATAATGTTACGATAAATCTTTCCGCCAAAAGCCGCCTGAGCCCCACTGCCACGTGTGAGCTTTATGCTAGCCGCCTGCTCAGGTTTAGGCCCAAACAAATACACAGAAACTTGTATTAGGTTCAATGCTGCTTGGCCAATGACTAGGATTCTCATCTGTTAGCTCAGTCTCAATTATCATAAATCTATATATTTTATAAGACTTATCTTATCGGATGCCTTATTGGCGTCCCTCCTTGCAGGTGGCTCACATCCTGCCGCTGGAGGAGGCGAAAGGGACGGAAAAAGGGACGCTTCCTGTTTTTCCTTCGCTTAAAAATGAGTCTCCTTGCTATGTCACTTCCTGCTTGGATCAGCACTTCTCTACTACATTTCCCAGAATCCTCTTTGACTTTTAGTCCTATCTAACTTCCTGTCTCATTGGCCAAACAGTATTTAATTTAACAATCAATAAGATAAACATACACAGTACATTCCCCATCAGCATAATGTATATCAATAATTCTTTTCATTGCACATACAAAAATTTATTTAAGATTTCCTATATATAGATAGTTGCTATTATTAGTTGGGGTTATCTACCAAGCTGGTATAAACATGGGTATACATTCTTTGTGTGGTTATATTTTTTCCATTTGTTTACTAATATTTGAAACTATTGAAACCACATTAATATCATGTCAGGAGTTAGAGTTTATCTTGACTCAGTAAAAATTATCATTTTTTCTTCAATAATAATTTCTTTCCAGTGGAATCATATAAATACCTTGCCACAAAATAGTAACACTCATGCTTATTTGTTTTAGTACTATATAATAACCTTTCAGATCACATCATCCATTAACATAATTGGAATCTTCTTTAGTCAATGAATGCAAACCATTGTTTTTATTTAAAACCCATCTTATAATAGTGGTAGTTTACTCAGAGTTGTGGAAAACCTTTTTCTTTTATTCTCTCAATTTTCAATGTTTTATAGTCCACTGTGTTCATAATTTAGAAAATAAAATATTTGAAACTATGTGTCTTAGTTAGGGATTCTATTGTTGTGAAGAGACACCATGACCATGGCAACTCTTATAAAGAAAACATTTAACAGGGTGGCTTTCAGTTTTAGAGGTTTAGTCCATTATCATCTTGGCAGGAAACATGGCAGCATGCAGGCAGACATGGCACTGGAGGAGCTGAGATCTACACCTTGATCCACAGGCAACAGAAGAAGACTGTGTGCCACAATAGACATAGCTTGAACATATGAAACCTCAAAACCTGTCTCCACAGTGACACACTTTCTCCAATAAAGGCCACACCTTCTTTTTTAAAGATTATTTATTTATTTATTATGTATACAGTCTTGTGCCTGCATGCCAGCAGAGGGCACCAGATGTCATTCAAGGTGGTTGTGAGCCACCATGTGGTTGCTGTGAATTGAACTCAGGACCTCTGGAAGAACAGAGACATTTCTCCAGCCCCCTAGGCCACACCTTCTATTAGTGCCACTCCCTATGGTCTAAGCATTCAAACACATGAATCTTTGGGGGGCATTGCTATTCAAACCATCACATTTTATTTCTTCTCATTCTGTCCTCAAAACAGTAATTTTAAATTATATTATCATAGCATTATTTGTAATCTACTTTTGCATAGCTGAACACCACATTAAATTTTTCATTTTTAAAATAGTCAGGTTTGAAAAACTCTCTTCAAATAATTAGTTTCTGTTTGTAATCAAATAGGAAGTTTGGCCACAATTTTCACAGTCAAGACACTTTCAATGTCTCAGTTATCAGTACATTTTAAGGCATTCAAACATATGGATTTGAGTAACTTGCTTTCTGTGAGAAACATTCATCATACAATACAAATGAACCTCGTAATTCATGAGTTTATCACATTATAATGGACTGAAATTGGAATGCATTGACTTTTGAAAAGATGGGAAAGAGTTTTTGGAAAAAATGTTGATTTTTGTGTCATAAATTATTGAAGTTCTTTTCCCATATTTTTTCTTCCTTTGGCCATGAAAATATATTACAAAACATTGTTCCAATCCAGCACAAATTAATGTGTTATGAGAAACACTTTGTGTATTGTCTATTTTTTTTCAAGATTTTTTGTTTGTTTTATCTCAAAGAAATAATTTTTATTTAGAAACAATCATTTTACATATCAATGCCTCCATTCTCTCTCCCTCCCATGCCTCCTACCAAACACCCAACCCACCCCCACCTGCTCCCTAAGGACAGTGAGGCCTTCTATGGTGGATCATCAAAGTCTGTTGCATTATTTGGGGGAGGGCCTAGGCCCCCCTCAGTGTATCTGAGCTGAAATAGTATCCATCTATAGGGAATGGGCTCCTGAAGTCCATTTGTGCACTTGAAGAGAAAAATACATGGTCCCCCAAAGAAGGGAAAAGGTACAAGTACTCTAAGAAAATTGGGAGCACAGGGAAGAGGGGAGGGAGGTAGGAAAAACAGAGGGGGACAGGAGAACAAGAGGGATCAGGAAGACTGAGACAGAGGAGAAATAGGGGAGAGCAAGAAAAGAGATACCTTAATAGAGGGAGCCAGTATAGTTTTCAAGAGAAATCTGGCACTAGGGAAATGTTCAGAGATCTACAAATATGACCCCAACTAAGAATCTAGGCAGTAGTGGAGAGGCTGCCTTTGAAGCCTTTCCCCAATAATGAGATTGATGACTACCTTAATTGCTATCCTAGAGCCTTCATCCAGTAGCTGATGGAAGCAGAAGCAGACACTCACAGCTAAACACTGAGCCATACTCCTGGAATCCAGTTTCAGAGAGGGAGGAGAGATGAGCAAAGGGGTCAAGACTGTGCTGGAGAAACCCGCAGAAACAGCTGACCTGACCTAGTGAGAGCACAAGGATCCCAGCCATAAAGCTTGGGAACCAGCATTGGACTGAACCAAACCCTCTGAATGTGGGTGCCAGTTAGGAGGCCAGACCAGTCTATTGGACATCTAACAGTGGATCAAGTATTTTTCAAGATTTTTAAAAATACATTTTTTATCTCTCTCTCTCTCTCTCTCTCTCTCTCTCTCTCTCTCTCTCTCTCTCTCTCTCTCTTGTGTGTGTGTGTGTGTGTGTGTGTGTGTGTGTGTGTGTGTGTGTGTGTGTGTGTGTGCACATGGACATGTATATGTGACACAGTGCATGTGTGGAGCTAAGAGGATAAACTTCCAGCAGTCTCTTCTCTCTTTCCATGTGGACTCCAGTTATTGAACTCACTCAGGCTTGGTGGCAACTGCTTTTAGCCTCTGACACATCTTGCTGGTCTCTATTCTGTGCTTTTTCATGAGTTTAGTTTGTTAGGCAATGAAAGTAACTTCATGCTGTTTGATGAGGAATGGAAGAGGGATGGTAATTGTTTGCTTAGATTTTGCAAATATTAGTGTTAGAGTGTTTTTAAGGGACTTTGAGGAGCATCATCAATAATATTTTATACATAGTATCTTGTGGGAAACCACATGAGTTATGCCATACTGTTTTATACTCTCTATAAAAATCTCACAGGGTATGTATACTATGATGTTCCTTTATGGAATATTGAACTTAAAGAACTTCTTAGTTCATATTACTAGAAAGGTAAGGTGGAAAGAAAATATAGCTTTGATGAATAATATTGATGGAGACAACATAATAATTATTCTCTACATTAGGAACTCTGTTAAGTGTATAATTTTTGAAACTTGAATCAGCATAACCCTTTAAAGAAACATGGCCTGTGTTTTATATTTTCTTAAGAAACACAAATCCAAATGCATTTTAATAATAACATGGATTATCATGTACACTAGAGGAAGAGGTCGATGATCTGAGTGGTTTTTTTTTCAGATTATTTTATTTGAATTAGAAACAGTATTGTTTCACATAACAATCTCAGTTCCCTTCTCCCTCCCATCCTCACCTACCACCCCCAACTAAAACCCTACCTATCACATATCCTTTCTGCTCCCCCTAGATGGTGAGACCTTCCATAGGGTGTTATCAGAGTCTATCATATCCTTTGGGATAGGGCCTACACCCACCCCCATGTGTCTTTGCTCAGGGAGTATTCCTCTATATGGAATGGGCTCCCAAAGTCCACACCTATGCTAGGGATAAGTACTGAACTTCTACAGGAGGTCCCATAGATTTCCGAGGTTTCCTCACTGAAACCCATTATCCTGGGGTCCGATCAGTCCCATGCTGGTATCCCAGCTATCAGTCTGGGGACCAAGAGCTCCCCAGTGTTCAGGTCAGCTGTTTCTGTGGGTTTCACCAGCTTGGTCTGGACCCCTTTGCTCTTCACTCGTCCTTCTCTGCATCTGGGTTCCAGTTCAGTTCGGTGATTAGTTGTGAGTGTCTGCTTCTACTTCCACCAGCTGCTGGATGAGGGCTATTGGGTGGCATATAAGTCAGTCATCATTCTCATTATCCTGGGAGGGCTTTTAAGGTAGCCTCTCCTCTGTTGCTTAGATTGTTAGCTGGTGTCATCTTTGTAGATCTCCAGACATTTCCCTAGTGCCTGATTTCTCTGTCAGGAAATCAGTCTACCACAAGTCCCAGCAATTCCTCTCTTAGGCATATACCCAAAAGAAGCACATTCATACAGTAAGGACATCTGTTCAATGATGTTCATAGCAGCACTATTTGGAATAGCCAGAAAATGGAAGCAGCCTAGATGCCCCTCAACCGAAGATTGGATAGAGAAAATGTGGTACATTTACGCAATGTACTACTACTCAGTAGAAAAAAAACCATGGAATCTTGAAATATGCAGGGAAATGGATGGAACTAGAAGAAACCATTCTGAGCGAGGTAATCCAATCACAAAAAGACAAACATGGTATGTCCTCACCCATATGTGGATTTTGGACAGAGTAAAGGATTACCAGCCTACAATCCACATTGCCAGAAAATCTAGTAAACAAGGAGGACCCTAAGAGAGACATACATGGTCCCCAGGAGAAGGGGAAAGGGAGAAGATCTACTGAGCAAATTGGGAGCATGGGGGGAGGGGAGAGGGAGCTAGGAGAATGAGAAGGGGAGGAGAGGAGGGATGCAGAGGACATGAGGGAGCAGAAAGGTTGAGTCAGGGAAAGAATAGATGATAACAAGAATGGAGATACCATAATAGAGGGAGACATTTTAGGTTTTCAGAGATATCTGAGTGATTTTGCTTCTATCCCATTCTCTTTGTCACACCTAACGACATGTCAGGAGAACAGTCATGAGAAGACAAAGCCAGGAACCCTCCCTTCCAATGTGTTTTGGGGATGTTGGTATGAGCAATACCTTAGTTTAGTGTTTTCAATCAGAGTCATAGAAAGAACTCAAGAATTTGAGAGACATTTGAAAATGAAGAGAAGCAGTTAAGTTTGTAATGATGTCCTCTAAAATTCTTTTTTTTTATTAGGCTCAAATAAAAATTTTCTCACATTTCTGACAAAAATGCATGTCTTTACAACCAAAGCCATCTTAGGCAATAAAAATGCCAAGTACATATTTTTTTTGGTTCATGTCCTCAGCACAAATTCATGAGGAGTAGAACAGAAGATCACAGATTTTTAACAAAGCTTTTATTTTTTCTTTTCATGTCATAGGCAATAAATCAATATAGTTTTGTACAAAATTATGTCAGTATTCAGAAGAATGGAGATAAATATGACATTGAGAAGATTTAGTAGTCAAAAGTGATGCATATGCACAAAATAGTTATGCTAAAATAATTTAGATATTTTAATATCTAATGATAATTAATATTAGCAGAATTTTTGTTTAAAGGTCTATCCAAAATTTGTAGCCATGTTAACCTACTTAATATTCAGTGCTGCTTGATGTCTTAATTAGATTTTCAAAAAGAAAAAATAAATCTGATGTGGGGTCAGATCATAAAAATAATTTTTAAAAACAAAAGATAAACAGTATAAGTTTTGAAGGAATTCCTTAATTTAATTACACTGAAACTATTATTAGATGATAATTAATAACTCTTGAGCCACAGAAAATAAACATAAAATACAATTTGGTGATATAGTAGTACACCAAAGATCTTATCACTTCTTTGAGTTATCCAAGTCTACCTTCATTTCTAACAACATAAACTGACCTAGCAAATTTACGCCACTGATATAATAATATTCATATACTTTAACACCATCAAACTTAAAATAATTATTCTGATTATACAATGGCTGAGTCCTGAAAATAAAATGAGGCTGTATTTTACTTTTAGAATTTTAAACTAGAAGGTACAATAAATATTGTATTGAATTAGAAAATAATTTCAAAGTATGTTTGACATTATAAATCAAATTTAATTTTAAATGTAAGAAAAGCATATTTTGTTTTTAAAAGTATTTGTTTTTTAAGAAAGAAGAAAATGTAAGGTGGACAAATATTTATAATTTAATCAGTGTCTTTCTCTATAGGGGACTAGCCTCCTGTTTTCCTACTGAACACTCTCATTACTTCTATGACTCTGAGGCTAAGTCTAGACATTAGTTTTACTGGGCCATGTGCTGTTACTACCCCCATGTGGCTCCTAATTAATATGCAGTTGAGTCCACTAGTAACAGTAGTGTTACTACCTTCTAATAGAGATTTCATATTTGTACAGCTTTGACCAAAGAAGAGCTAACTTCTGATCTTTCCATTTTATATGGTTTCTCAAGAAAATGTTACAATAAGTTATTTGACAAGAAATTCCATTTTGTCTGCAACCCCTTATAGTGAAGTCTATCCTGTAAATTTATTTCCCTGTCCTTACCCTTATGCACCCATGATCTTTCATTTCTTCCTGATAATCATTTATCTCTCTGGCTCACACTTTGTCTTGAATTTCATGGCCATTCTACACTTATTCATTTATACTATTTGTACATCTATTCTTTGTGGCCAATAAGCATCCAATTATAGAAATACGTGCTTAGAGAAGCAATGTCTCCATTAGTATTTTTCCAAACACTGAAATCATGTGTCCTATTCTTTGTAATACTTTTTATGAAATACGGCATTTTATTATTAAATAAACTAATTGTAATGCCTTTTCAGGAAGAACTGTGATGAATACTACTCTCAAATAAGATATTAAAATACATTCAATAAAGTTGTTGGCTACTCCCATAATATTTGTGTCACTATTGTTCTAGTGTATTTTGTAGGCAAATAGCTATTGTAGGTGGCAGGGATTGTAGCTGGATGATATTCATGATTGTTTTTTTTTTCCTACAGTAGCATGCAAAGTATCTTCCAACACCATGAACACAAGTCATTAGTGTTGAAGCTAGTTAGGCACCAGTTCAATTTCTCCATGTATGGTACCATAAGCAGTGTCTTCAACAATAGGGCTTTACTGGTCAGGTTGTGGTTATTAACTAATAGTTTTGACAATATGTTTGTGGTGCTTGGTGAGGTGGTCTATGGTATCAATTTAGCCAATTACTCAACCAAATGCAACTAATTCATGGCATTGGTGTCTTACTTGATGGCATGTTTTTCTCATTACTGGATTGAAGGATCACTCCATGATATGGAACCCATTCCTTGCACTGTTAAAGTAGCCAAGATCTTGAGTCTAGACAGGTCATGGACACAGGGGAGCATAGCAATAAAAGGATTCCTAATGACATGTTGCTATACCCTTAGACAAAGGCATCCCTCAACCTTCATAAAAGAAGCTTTTTGTAGTAGATGGTGATTATCACAGAGACTCACAACTGGATAATGTGCAGAGAGTAAGAGACTCTAAAGTACTCAGCCCTAAATAGGATGTCTTTAGCAAACCCCTTCTCTCAAGGCCCAGGGACCTATGTAATAGAGGAAGCAGAAAGATTGTAAGAGCCAAAGGTGGTGGATGACTCCGAGGAAACAGTGACTTCCAGACACAACAGGACTGATACAAATAAAACCCACAGAGACTGTGATGGCACTTACAAGACCTGTACAAGTTCAAATGAGGCAAAAATCCCAGCACTGAGAAGATCAAATGGGCACAAAATCCTACCCCATATCCAAGATACTATTTGCAATTGATACCTGTTCAGAAAGAGAAAATGAGTATTCCCCAGTGGAGTGTCACTGGTTATATCAACCACACTCCAGAGCAAGGCCCAGGGCTAGGAGTAAGTAGTTACTCAGTATAAAATGCACTCCCTAGGGTTTTGATTTGTTGTTGTTATTTTGAAGAAGTTTTGTTTTACTGGTTTTGTTTGAGAGTTTGCTTGTTTTGATTTTGTTTTAGTTTTTTTTTTCCTTTGAGAGAGAGAAAGAATATGAAGTTGTGTGGGTAGGAAGGTGGAGAAGATCTGGGAGGAGTTGCAGGAGGAAAAAGACCTGATAAAATGTACTGTATGAAAAAATCTTTAATAAAACATGAAAACAGGACTCTTTGTGTATGCATATGTACATATCCATAAGGACTCATATGCATATGTATGCAAGTAGAGGCTAGAAGTCAACCTCAAATGCCAATTCTCAGATGCAACCTACCTTGTAGTGGGAAACAGAATCTTTCATTGGCTTGAGACCTACCAAAGTAGGCTAGGCTGAGTGATCAGTGTGCTTCAAGGATGCTCCTGTCCATCCATCCCTTACCAGCACTGGGATTCCAAATGCATGCTGCCACACTCAGCTTTTTTACATGGATGCTGGCTCAAACTCATGTCCTCATGTTTGTGCCACAGGCACTTTAGTGACTGCCCTGTCTCTCTAGCCTCCAAACAGGACTCTCTTGAATGCAGATGTTACCAGATGTATCTGAAGTTGTGTCCTGCAATCTTCTCTTAATATGCTGTCTGTGAGCAGAGATAGAAATCCAGTGGTTTCTTATTCAATCTTATGTGGGTGTGGGTTCATATTCTTCTCAGTTTGCATTAAACATATATCTCCTGTGCAAATACTTATTAACTGGATGATGAGGCTTTCCGCAATAAGAAAAGAAGGAATCTGCGGTCATGACTAAATTCTCTAAAGCAAAAGCTTAATGGATATTAAGTTCACTGCTGATAGAAATTTCCCCTACTGTGTTATCATATAGAGCTTTTCTGTATGTTCACCCATGTTACCTGAAGGTGGCATCCTTTCCATAAACTGATTTTTTCAGGTCCTGAAAGAAATGCACTTCCATTTTATATGCGTACATAACACTACAAAGATCAAACAGCTACAGCCAAACACAGCACTTACCGGAGTCCATTAAGCCAGAAAATTTAGATACTTTATGTGCATCTCAAGAAAAATAATGAAAAGAAAAATATGAAGAAATGTCTCAGGTATAGCTACAGGACTAGACCATTAATGAGAATCAGAACAGATAAACCCAGTTTGTGTCCTGAAAATTCATTTTTTATGCTCTATCATAGAATAAGCTAAAATGATTTAAAAGTTTTTCATAGTGATAATAAACTATGAACCAGAACGAACTGCCAGTGAATAAAAGATGCATCTTCTAAAGTACAACATCTAGCATGCATACCTATAATCCCAGAACTCAGGAGGCAGAGGTAAGGAAGAGTAGCTCCGAGTTCAAGGCCAGCCTGATCTAGAGAGCAAGTTCCAGGAGAGCCAATGCAACACGGTAAAACCCAATCTCAAAACACCAAGAAAACAAAAAGAAGAAAAACAAAACAAAAGAAAAACAAGAAAAAGACAGAAATGGCACCATGCTTGCTGTATGTGCTTTATAACCCAAGTTTGTTCTCTAGAGCCCACATAAAGGTGGAATGAAAGGCAAGACTTCAATGTTGCCCTATGATATCTTCACCTGCACCATGGGACTTGCACCTGCATGTAGATACAATAACATAAATGAAACATGTGCGCGTGTGTGCATACACACACACACACACACACACACACACACCAGAAGAGGATGAGAGAGATTGCTCAGCAAGTTGAGAAACTTTCTGCCAAGTGTGATGACTTCTGACCTCTACAGTCTTCGTGGCATTCATGCCCATATGGACACATCATGCACACACACACACACACACACACACACACACACACACACACACAAACAAACAGTAGTAATGACAGATTTCTAAAGCAGAGCATCTAAAGCATCTTTAATGAGAAATTTTCCTGTCACTTGTGTTGCAGACCCTGTTTAAAAGGACCCTTTTCAGACTTCCCTTATCTTCCACAGCAGTTATGGGCAAAGGGTAACTTCTAGTTTAGAGATTATTTTAGAAGTGCCAGCAGTTTATTTGTTCCTGGCCTTACTCAAATTATGAATTTTATAAGCAGTTCAAAATATAAAATCAAACTTCAACATTCTCTTCTCTTAGAGTTAACCCTGGACGCATGGATTCTGTTTACTTCAGCCCACATAGGAACAAAATGTCTTTAGGTTGGGGTTAGACATTACAGCATTGTGTTACACAGAGACACCATTGAAAAGCTACCAAGGCTGTAACTCTGAAAACCTAGAGTTTAAAACATATTAGTTTGAAAATAAAAAGACAAGATAGGATGAGAATTTTCTGTGATGGCCCTTATGTACTTTAATCATAAATAATTTTCTAATGCTTCAAAGAGTTTTCTATTCACCACTACTAAACAGAAGCTGGAGCCCTGAAAACTGGACTTCACAAGCCCTTTCTTGTTTTGAAGTAAAGAATGAAAGCTAAGGTAAATGAAGATCCATGTCTGTAATGAATGATAAAAGCTCTCCTTTTGTCCCATGCCACTCCTTTGATTTCTATGTATCTAGAGGGCAGATGGAACACTGTAGCCTCAACAAAATGTGACCCATCATTGTCCATGCAAATAAAGTTTTATTGAGGGTTTGCCACACCCATCCTTTAAAGTAGTCTCTGGTTGGCTTTACACAATTTCTACCTCATGGTTTAGAAGTTGTGATAGATATTATCTTTCTACAAAGCTGGAAATATTTAGCTTTGCAGTCAAAGCCTGCCAACTCTACCAAAGATTACAAAACCCCAGCCCCTCTACGGCATGAAGATAAAGGCCGTGTGGGAATGGTCGTCTCTTCCTACATCAAAGTGTCTGATATATAATCAGTGCTCAATAGATTGATAATGAATGCCACCCTGAGCACATTCCAGTGCACCATATTTCCATGCACAGTTGAGTAAAATGTTTATATACTCCACTGACACTACAATTTAGTGGTGCCTAAATCATGAGCCAATAAAATTGAGAGAGAAACTAGCCCAAGAAGCCATTGGAGTCACAGCCGAGGGAAGCACTAAAGTTTTACACTGTGTAGTGCCAGCCAAAAAGAAGTAGAAGCAATGTTTACTAGGCAATCAACACAACCATGCAACAACAATTCAGAGCTCTTTTCTGGTTTTTGGAGAATCATGACAGTTGCACTTGTTTACTAATTTGGTTACTGTTTTGCAAAAAAAGAAAAAAAACTTATTTTTCTTGGAGACAGTGTTTTTTGATGGTTGTCGATAACTCACTATGCAGCTCAGGCTGACCTCAAACTTGGGACAATTCTCCTGTTTCAGCCTCTGGGATGCTGGAATTACAGGCATGCACCATCATGCCCTGATATGGAAAGCCGTGGACCACAGACATCTGCAATATCACCTGCTGTCCTTGTGAGAAAAATAATAACTAGGAGGTAGCTCATAAGTACGTTTTCTAATGTTAAAATGACAACCTGTTAAAATGACAACCTAGAAGATGCAGGAATCACTTCAATGGCAATTAAAAATTACTCTAACAAAGGTGACTAAATGCAATGTTCACAACCTCCCCTTATGATATAGAGGGTAGACTTTTGTACCTAACTGAAGAAGTTTAAAGGTAAAAAAGGAAAAAGACTGAGTGAAAATATGAACATATTGGTTAAAAACCCTGTTAATATGAAAAATCACCTAAGCAAATGCTTAAAAAATCAGAAGGAATATCTGCTTGAGTACCTGAGATGGATATTTGGGACCCACACAGGAGAGAACTGAATCCCACATGATATCCACATGTGTGCCATGACACACACTCCCACACTTTTACACAGTCCTACACATGTGTACAATAATTCAATGTAATAATAAAAAGGTAAAAGCAGTATACTCTTCTAATTAAGAGTATGTGGTACTGGCATACTGATACCCAGACATATAAAACAGATACCATTAATAAAGTTAACATACATTTATGATCAATTGTTGTCCATAAGGCTATCAGGACAATTCAATGGAAAAACAAAACTTTTCTCAACAAATAGTACTAGAAGAAGTGGATATTCACATTCAAAATGATGGATTTGGAACATTAGTATACAATACAATTAAGTCAAAGTGAATTAAATATCATCTGCAAAATTAAATCTCTCAAAAGAACACAATACTCATTCTTCATGACCTCACTTTTGAAAAGACCCAGAAACACAAACATGGTATGTACTTACTCATAAGTGGATAATAGATGTAAAGCAAAGGATATACAGCCTATAGTCCATGACCCTAGAGAAGCTAGGTAACAAGGAGAACCCTAACAGAGACATACATGTATCCCCTGGGAAGGGGAAATAGACAGGATCTCCTGGGAAAATTGGGAGCATGGAGGGGGAGAAGGGAAGGCAGAAGGGGAAGGAGTGGGGAGAAGGAGAGAGGGAAGAGAACATGAGGGAATGGGATGGTGCAGATGGGGGAAGCTCAGAGAGGGAGAACAAGAAAAGAGATATCTTGATTGAGGGAGTCATTATGGGGCTAGTGAGAAACTTGGCACTAGGGAAATTCCCAGGAATCCATGAGGATGACCCCAGCTAAGACCCTAAACATTAGTGGAGAGGGCACCTTAAAAGCCCTTCCCCTATAATGAGACTGATGACTACCTTCATTGCCATCCTAGAGCCTTCATCCAGTAGCTGATGGAAGCAGAGGCAGACACCCACAGCTAAGCACTGAGCCCAACTCCTGGGAGTCCAGTTGAAGAGAGGGAGGAGCGATAATAAAAGCAAAGAGGTAAAGACCATTTTGGGGATATGCACAGAGACAGCTGAACTGGGCTAGTGGAGAACTCCCTGACTCTGGAAAGACAGCTGGGGAACATTCATAGGACCAAACTAGGCCCTCTGAATGTGGGTGACATTTGTGTGGCTTGGGTAGTCTGTGGGGCCACTGGCAGTGGAACCGTATTTATCCCTAGTGCACAAACAGACTTTCTGGAGCGCATTCACTTTGTAAGGATAGCTTGCTCAGCCTAGATATAGGGGAAGGGCCTTGGTCCTGTCTCAAAGAGATGTGCCAGACTTAGTTGATTCCCCATGGGAAGCCTCACCTTCTCTGAGGAGTGCATGGGTGAGGGGTAGAGGAAAGGAGGGGAAAGCAGGAAGAGGGAAGGGAGTGGGAACTCAGATTGGTATGTAAAATAAGAAAAGATTGTTTTAAAATAAAAAATGATAAAAAGCATAATAAACAAAGAAAATTGAGAAGATAAATGAGAATTCATCAAAGTTAAACATGACTCTGTTTCAAAGAAGACTATCGAAAGTGAAAAGGAAAACCCATTGAATGAGAGAAAAGATTTGCAAATCAGACAGATAAGAAGAATCTATCATCTGAAGCATAGAAAGATCTGTACACTTTACAAATAAAGGCAAATTTTAAATAACCATCGGATTTAAATCAACATCTCCCCAACACAGACACAGATGGCCAACATTCATATGAAAAGCCTCTTGATCACAGTGACGTAAATACAGTAGTCATGCATGAACAAATTGCTTTAATTAAAAAAGATTCTTGATCACAGTGGTCAGCAGGGTTACAAAAATCACAACCACAGTGGAATATTACTTTCCCAATTATTGAGATTGCATCTTGAAGACAGAGACTAATGAACATAAGCAAGAATGGGAGGATTGAAATTTCCATTGTTCACTGTTAAGGTTGCAAAATTTGTAGATGTTTTGGGAAATAGCTTTTCAATTCTTCAAAATTGTTTTCATTTTATTCATGTGCATATTTTGCATATTCATGCGTGTAAACATGTATGAATGTGCACGCTGAGGCCAGAAGTTAATCTTAGGTGTTGTTCCTCAGGTACTACACGCCACACTTTTAGATGGGGATCTCACACTTACCTGGAGCTGCAGGGGTTCGTTTGTGTCTCCTTGGCTCTGAGACCCAGGAACAGGGTGCCACAAGTAGCCTTTTACATGGTTCTAGGGATCAAACTAAGGTCCTTATGCTTGCACTTTACCACTTATCTATCTTCCGAGGCCCTTCCTTAAAATTTTAAATGTGTTACCAAGTCCCTTACTCAGAATATACCCAAGAGAATTAAAAGCCTATATTCAAACACAAAGTTGTAAATGAATGCTCATTACATCATTATTCAAAATAGACAAAATGCAGAAACTATCCTAATTCCTATGCCTATCAATGGATGGATAAGCAAAATGTGTTATGTTCATACCTTGTAATATTACTTAGTCATGAACATAAATGAAGTGGTCATACAAGCTATAAGATTGCACCTTGAAAACATGGTGAAAGAAATCAAACCCAAAAGCAAGTATTGTGTGAAAACCTTGTTTAAATTTCCAAGACTTATAAAATTGTAGGGTCAGAAAAATTTAGCAAGGCTGAGGAGAAAGAATGATTAGAGAATGACTGCTAATGGATACGGGCTGCTTTATAAGGTGTTGAAAATACTCTGAGATTACGTATTGGTCATTGCTATGAATGCACTAAGACACATTAAATTTTACACTTAAATGCTAAGTATGGCATACTGTAGTATGTGAATTGTATATCAATTTTTAAATGATGTGGCAGTGAGAAAATGAACATACGAGCACACAGTGTGTGCTGTGATTTGAGGGACTTGATTTGATTATTTGATTATTCTGGGACTCGCTACAGAGACACAAAAGATTGGAGATCACGGTCAACTAATAAAAATCAAAATAAGAAAAATTCTTCATGTCTGCAAGTGTAAGAGGAAGCAGTAGAGAGATATCAGCTGAAAACATTAGATGAAGACAAAGAACACATCTAACTGGGTATCTAACTGCAGCAGAGACCATTGGGGATGTGTCTGTGCAATTGGTCTCATTTTATATGACATAAGTAGCCTCTGAGCTCAAACAGAGGGAAGAACCAAATGAGCCAATTAATCTTTCTCCATGTAATATTTATGATGTGTGTGTGCATAACTTATGTTCTTTATAGAAAATGCACACAGATTTAACAGTGGTTATTGTGTAATAGATATAAAATTGATGTATCCAAACAAGTGAAAATGAGGAAAATAGACTAATCTCAGTTTATTCATCTTCCAGTTTGAAAGAGAAGGAAGAGTCCTTACAAATACTATGCATTGATGCTGTGTGAAAAGGGTAACACGGCAATATTTTCAGAATCACATTTTTCACATCACTTCTTGTACTGTAAATCATTTATAGTCTGTCTGCATTATAAATGTTTTGATTATCCTGGAAATATGGCATTGTATTGATTTTCCTTAAAGCTGCACAGGGATGAGGTGAGACACACTACATCAGCTAACTGTTTCCAGTGCTGCAAACAAACAGAACAGAAGGACCAAGTCAGAGTGATGCATGCTGACTTTTCTGTACAATTTCAATGCTTTCCACATTAGTGATTTGACAAGAATCAGCACTCAGAAATCTGTTTGTATAGCATGGGCTCTGCGACTGTTACAAGAGCCATGAATTGTTCAAAAGATTAAATAAATAAATGTTAAACAAATGTTCATGGAATGCTAAGTTTTTAACTCAGAAGCTCCTCCCTCACTCTCTTTTAAGGCTTCAGAAAATATGGAAATAGAGGAAAATATGCTGGCTTCTCTTGATTTATGCATGCTACCATAAACAGGCATTAAAAACAGTAAGGGGCTAAACTAACACTGATTTGTGTGTGTAGAATTGACTTTCCCTACCCATGTCAATTATAGTCTATTTTTTAAAAAAAAATCTCTTCAACAAAGAGGGGGGAAGGAGGCAGAGAGGGAGAGAAGAAAGAAAAAAGGAGGGGTGGAGGAGGAAAGAGGGAGAGGAGGAGGGCACGGTTGTGCTCATGGGAGATCAATTTTAATGGTGAATCATCTTGTTCTCTCACCTTAGAATGGCTGGCAGTGCAAAGCAATCTGTATGTGTGTGTGCTGCTATGGGTCCTGTCACAAAATAAACCCAAATAGACTTGAAGCCATAAAATTTAAAACATCAAGGAGCTCTGAAAAATGTAACAGGATTGATTTTTTACATTTTTCTGATTAAGAAATGAGGTGGGTAAAGCAGATCTCTCTTGAAAAACACTGCACTGTCTAGTAGCATTTTCACTGATTAGAGTGCTTGCAAATGGAAGCTCATTTTCCGAAATTCCAAGATTAAAAATTTAAAAGTCTATATATTACCGTTCCTCTTTGTCTCCTTAAACTTAGTTCTTTATATTTATATTCTTAAACAATACACCTGATTCAATGGTGCCTCACATACTCACATTTGTGGTTAATAAATCATGGGATATGGCTTTTAAGATATTTTAATTCGTTCTTTGACAATTTTATACATGTATATGATATATTTTAATCATATTCGCCCCAATTACTTTCTTTCATCCTGTCATGCTGGAACTTTTCTTCTTCCTAACACATACTCCTCTATTTTCATGTCATGTGACCCACTGAGTTCAGTTAGGATTGCTTACAATTATCATATTTACGGGTTGTTTACCAGAACATGGACAACTTATCAGTGGCCATCCCACAGAAAAATAGAAGTGGCTTGCCTCATTCAATCAGTTAACTGCTAATAGAACCCAGTAGAAGAGAAAGTGGGCACAGGAAATACATCCTGTACAAATCACCAATAGCACAGGCACTAAGATCAACAATTAATAAATGGGGCCTTATGAAACTGAAAAACTTCTGTAAGGAAAAGAAACTGTCAATAGGATAAAGCAGCAGTATATGCAATGGGAAAATATTTTTACTAACTCCACATCTTAAAGAGGTCTACTATAAAAAAATACAGAAAGAATTCAAGCAACCAGATATCAAAAACACCAAATAATCCAATTAAAAATTGGGTACAGATCTAAACAGAGAATTCTTTACAGAGGAATCTCAAATGGCTAAAAAACACTTAAAGAAATGTTCAAAATCCTTAGCCATCAGGGAATTGAAAATCAAAACGATTCTGAGATTCCATCTTACACCTATCAGAATGTCGAAGATCAATAAACACAAGTGACAGCCCATTGCTATCAAGGTTGTGGAGCTAGAGGAACACTCCTCCATTGCTGGTGGGAGTGAAATTTTTATCCACAGTTTATGGTTAGCAAGTTGTTCTTGGGTTAAAATTCTAACATTAGTTACAAAATATATTCTTTAATATTTTCTTCTAAATATTTCTAAAAGTGCTGATATTGACATTTGTGTTATTAATCAATGATCCGGTTCCAAGTCTTCATATTAAAAAAAAAGCTATATAGGATCATTTATTGAATAGTTTCTCCTTTATGTGGAACTTGTAATACCTGTCTCCATGATGTAATAACTACATATACATTTTGAACTTTCACTATTTTATTGTTTCGCAATCACTTTACATGTTTTTATTTTTATGTGTGCATACATGAGTGCATAAGTACATACTTTGTAAAGTGTGTGTGAAGTGTATGCACAAGTGTGCATGTAGGTTTATATATATATATATATATATATATATATATATATATATGCAAGAGAAGTACAAAAGGTCTCTTCCTCCCTCTCTCCCTCCCTCCCTCCCTCCCCCTCTCTCTCTGTCTCTGTCTCTGTCTCTGTCTCTGTATTTTCCTTTGAAGCAGGGTCTCTCTCTGCAGATTTCTAGTTTTTGGCTATGCTGGTACCGAGCAAATCGCAAGCATACTTTCCCATGGTACTGAGATCCCATCTCTGCTCCTCATGTTTGTGCAGCAAGTGGTCTAAACCACTAAGCCATTTCTTTAGTTCCACTTTATGTATTTTTAATAAGCGTTGTCAAGTGGTAAGTAGTGCTATCCATCTTATTCTCTTTTCAAATATGTCTTGTCACTAGTCTTTTGTTCATAAACATATATGTGCACCAAAGCATATGTTAGAATCAATTTTATCAAATGACATAAATACTATTAATGGAATTATGATTACAATTAGAATGAATGTATACATTAATTTTCATAGAATTTAAAGCTCTGGGATATTTTTCTACTTACATAAATTGCACATATTAGAATGATGTTATATCTTCTTTCATAACTTCAGAAAGATTATATTCTGTCTGCAAAGAAAAAACAAGTTAATTGCAACTGCCATATGTTAGTGTTAGACTGTAAGTCCTATTTCTAACAAGGTCATTTGCTCAGCTATGTTCATAGCAACATTGTTTGTAATGGCCAGAACCAGGAAACAATCTAGATGCCCCTCAAATGAAGAATGGATAAAGAAAATGTTGTACATTTACACAATGGAGTACTGCTCATCAGTAGAAAAAAAACCAATGACATCTTGAAATTTTCAGGCAAATGGACAGAACTAGAAAAAACATCACCCAGACCCAGAAAGACAAACATGGTATGTTTTCACTCATAAGTAGATAATAGATGTAAACCAAAGGACAACCAGGCTACAATCCACAAACCCAGAAAAGCTAGGTATAAAGGGGAAACCTAAGAGGGACACATATGGAGGGCCTTATGAAGGGAAATTAGTTAAAATCTTGGGTAAACTGGGAGGGATAGAAGAGATGGGATGGGAGATGGGATCATGAGGGATCAAGAAGGCCAAGTTGGGGGTGGGGAGCTGTCAGGGCCCACAGAGATGGCTCTGCTTCATCTTGACTTAAGTCACAGAATTCAAAACTATACTTACTCTTCCAAAGTTAAAGCCATAAGACTTAAAAGTCTAAGGCATGGCTACTATAGGGTGTTTGGTCTTGGTCATGGATATGTTATCTAAATAACAAGAGACTTGTTCTGAGGTGTGGTTACTCCCAGATAATGAGAAATTTAGTCTACGGCATGGTTACTAAATGTTTGGAGAATTAAGGAAGACGGTCTGTTTCTTCCTTGTGTCTTGATAAAGAAGTCTTTTGCCATGTTCCCCTTTTTGGTTGGGATATTTAAAAATGTTGAAGAATAAACTTGGGGTGTTCAGTATTCACTGGATTGCCCTCCTGACTCTATTCTGTGTCTCTGTCTTTTCCTTAGCGTCTTTACCTGCCATTTTTCAATCCACACTCCCCCTCTCATGTACAAACTGGGCAGGTCGGCTGGATATGACTGAAGCCCCACAAAGATGGGTTACAACAGGGGGCAGAGGAGGAGAGCAATGAAAGAGTTATCGTGATAGAGGGAGCCATTATAGGATTAGGGAGAAACCTGGTGCTAGCAAAATTCTCAGAAATCCAGAAGGATGACTGTTACGATAAATCTTTCTGCCAAAAGCCGCCGAGCCCCACTGCCACGTGTATGCTTTAAGCAAGCTGCCCGCCTGAGTTAGGACCAAATGAATACATAGAAACTTGTATTAGGTTCAAAGCTGCTTGGCCAATGACTAGGATTCTCATCTGTTAGCTCAGTCTTAACTATCATAAACCTATATATTTTATAAGACTTATCTTATCTGAAGCTTTGTTGGCGTCCTCCCTTGCCGATGGATCACATCCTGCCACTGGAGGAGGTGAAGGGAAAAAAGAGAGAACACTTCCTGTTCCCTTGCTAAATATGAGTCTCCTTGCTATGTCACTTGCTGCCTGGATCACCACTTCTCTACTACATTTCCCAGAATCCTCTTTGACTCCTAGTCCCTTCTAACTTGCTGTCTCATTGGCCTATCAGTATTTTATTTAACAATAAGATAAACATACACAGAAGTACTTCCCCCATCAGATGACCCCAGCTAAGACTCCTAGCAATAATGTAGAGGGTGTCTTCCCCTTTAAATCAGATTAGTGACTACCTTAATTGCCGTCAGAGAACCTACATCCAGTAGCTGATTGAAGCAGATGCACTTACCTGAAGCTAAGTACTCGGCTGAGCTCCTGGAGTTCAGTTGAAGAGAGAGAGGAGGGATCGTATGAACAAGGGAGGGGTCAAGATCATGATGGGAAAACCACAGAGACAGCTGACTGGAGCTAGTGGGAGCTCTTGGAACTTGCATGGGACTGAATTAGCCCCTCTGAATGTGGGTGACAATTATGTGACTTGATCTGTTGATGGGGGTTGGCAGTGGCACCAGGACCTATCCCAGGAGCATGAACTGGTTTTTTGGAGCCCATTCCCTATGGTGGGATACCTTTCTCAGCCTTGATACAGGGTGAGGATTTGGTCCTGTCTCTACTTGGTATGCCATATTTTGTTGACTCCCCAAGGAAGGCCTTACCCCCTATGAGGAGTGGATGGGGGTGGGAAGGGAGGAGATGAGGGTCATGAGAAGGAGAGGTATGGGGAACTTGGGTTGGTATGTAAAATGAAAAATATTTTTTAAATAAAAAGTTATTAAATAAAACACATGAAAAAAGTCAAGAATAGATGGGTACTTCCAAAAAGAATGAAGACTGAAGCAGCAAGCATGGGGGCTGCAAAGGTCTGCTCATGGTCCTTTGCATATATGTTCTAGCTGTCATCATGGTATTTTGTGGGACTCCTGACTGTGGGAACTGGTGTGTCTCTGATTCTTTTGTCTGTTCCTGGTCCTGGGACTCTTCCTCTTATTGGGTTGCCTTATCCAGCCTCCATATAATGGCTTTGGCCTTGTCTTATTGTATCCTATTTTATTGTGTTTGGTTGTTGTCTCTTGGAGGCCTGCTCTTTTCTGAAGGGAAATGGAGGTATAACGGATCTGGTGGAAAAGGCAGGTTGGGGAGAAGCTGAGAGGAATGGCAGGAGGGGAAACTGTGGTTAGAATGTACTCTATGGAAGAAGAATCTATTTTCAATGAAAAATTGTAAAAAACTGGAATATTTTAAAAAACAAATACAAAATTTAAGAATTAAATAATAGTTTAATGGCAGAGAATACACAGCAGAAATGAGTAGTTACTGTTAGAACAAAGCTAATTATTGTGTAGTCTCTACATTTCTAGAAATTAAGGGATTTTATACACAAACTTTCAGCCTGTGATGCTGTGTATATGATAATAGGGCCATCTTATACTGTCATTTGAATGAAATAAATGTCATAAAATTGACAGAACCTGAGTGTCAATATTCATGATGCTACTGCAGTGGAGACAGAACATTTATGGTATATCTCTTAAGCTGTTATGTCTGCTTTATAATGAGCATCCCGGAATAAGGAAAAGAACAGATTTCAAGTCTTCAAGGAACCATTTGGCTCTGTGTATCTGTCTAAGTTTGAAAAATAAATTTCACCTGCACAAAAGGGAACCCAAGAAAAAGAAAACTATGTAAGTGGTGGGTTCACACTGAAAGAGTTTAAGGGACATTCTTGGACTTGTGTAAATACAGTGTCTGTATTTTACAGAGTAATATATCTATACAAAAAATGATCACCAAAGATCTGCAAAGGACTGATATCCATTTGTTCTGTATCATCTCTGAAAGAGGACAAACACAGGATCAAGTAGAAGGTTTGGTTCTAATTTCTGGTGTGCCTTAGCAATTTTTGCAACTATCAGATCTTTTAAAAGTACTGGAGCAGTCAATGCAATGATTCCTAATGATATTCTGCTATACTCATAGATTGGTGACTACCCTAATTGTCATCATGGAGGCTTCATCCAGCAACTGATGGAAACAGATGCAGAGACCCACAGCCAAACATTAGACAGCTTGGGGAATCCTGCTGAAGACAGGGACAAAGGACTGCAGGAGCCAGAGTGACCATGAATACCAGAAGAAAACTCACAGAGTCAACTATCCTTGACTCATATGGGGCTCAGAGAGACTGAACCAACAAACAGGGAACCTACATGGGACTGATGTAGGCCTTCTGCGTATATGTGACAGTTGTGTAGCTTGATCTTATCATGGGACTCCTAACAGTGAGAGAAAGGGCTATCTCTAATGCTTTTGCAGGCTTTTGGTACCCTTACCCTCATAACTAAGTAGCCTTGCCCAGCCTTAATATGAGAGGAAGTGCCTTACTGCAACTTGATATGGATGTTTGGTTGATATCCACTGGAGGCCTTCCTTTTTCTTAACAAAAATGGAGGAGTGGATGGGGGTACAGTGGGGAAGAGAGGAGGGAAGAGAGGAGAAAAGGAACCTGAGTTTGGGATGTAAAAAAGAAATAATAATAATAATAATAATAATAATAATAATAATAATATCATTAAGAAATACTGGAAATGTATTTGATTTCCAGCTGAATATTCTTTTTACAGGGACAGAGAGTGTCATTAATAAACAGAATTGAAATAGATTCTGGTCCAGTATGGAAGCACCCTGCTCTCTCATTCTTAAAGGTGTCTTCATCTAAGGTCTTTCTAAACATAGAATCATTAACTCATAACCAGTATTTTATATATATGAGAACTTTAAACATTTTCAGCAAATGGATTGCAATTTTTAAGCATATTATATGTAGACTACAACAATTGTAGCTGCTGGATTCAAGGCACAGTAGACCAATGGCAATGTATTGTCACCCATGAGTGTGTGGTTAAGAGGAAGCTGATCAGCAATCCCAGTCAGGTAGGCCAGTCTGAACACTTAATGAACAGTCCCCAAAATCAGGTTTCTATGGGTCAAAGACCTTATATTCAAACAATAAATCATAGAGTAAATATATTTTTAGAATTCATTTTTAGCTAATAACAAAATCTTGTATCTGGTGTGCAGAGCAATTATTTTTTTCCTAGAATGCTACTATAACCCAAATATCAATTCTAATCCCCATTATTAGTTCATATCGTTCCATTTCATATTTGATACTCAGAGAAGTAAAATACTGAAAAATTTTCTATCCCAGACATAAATCATTTGCATTAGACACAGATGAAGAATATTGTATTTTTTGCATGCAGATCCTCTTTGTTTTAATTTAAACACTTAAATGTTGGTATAATGGTTTAAGGGCTGTAACAGAGGAAAACTGATGGGAGTTGATTTTTCTCTTTCCACAATATGGGGTCTAGTGATTGAACAAATCTTGTTAGTCTGGGTAGCAAGCACTTTTAAGTGATAAATTATCTCATCAGTCTTTTCTTTATTTTTGACAGTCATGAACTGAACAAGGGGTTGCCCATTGTTGTCCAGACTGATAGCTGGGAAACCAGCATAGAACTGTTCCAGACCCCTTGAAGGAGGATGTCAGTTTAGAGGTCTGGACAATCTATGGGGCCTGTGGTAGTGGATCAGTATTTACCCCTAGTACACGAATGTACTTTGGGAGTCCACTCCACATACAGGTATACTCTCTCAGCCTAGACACATGGGGAAGGGTCAAGGCCCTGCTCCAAATGATATGACAGACTTTGAAGATCCCCATGGAAGGCCTCACTCTCCCTGGGGAGCAGAAAGGGGTTGGGTTATGGGTTGGGAGGTCAGGGGAGGAGGAGCGGGAGAGGGAACTGGGATTGACATGTAAAACAAGCTTGTTTCTAATTTAAATTTGGTCTAATTACAATTATAAAAATAAAAAAATAAAAAATAACCAGAGATCCTGAATAACAAAAAAAGAGTCTTAAAACCTCATAATACATATAGCTCTAGTACTATAGACATGCCTTTTCTGACATGAACACTTACATTTCTTGGAATAAGATTTTTGGGTGAATAGCATAAAACCTTGAGAAAACAACATGTTTATTGTCTACTGACTCAACTCATGTAGTAGTTGACTTTTCTAAAGTATCTTCAATATAAGCACCTTATATTCCCAATTAATGGACTTAGGGAGCTGATAGTAATTAAATAACTTGAGCTGTTGGTAATTAAACTGAAGCTCACCAATTTTGTTGATAACCACACAATCAACTAATGCACTAGTCTTCAACATAAACAAAATACCTAGCCTCATTTGGATTCATGTGGGCTTTGGATATGGACTGTGAATCAAATTCTTTTAAAAGTTAGGTATTTTGAATATTTAGCAAGTGTTGAGAAATGCTGTTTTTCATAGCATTTTCTCTGATTTATATGCATTTTTCTTCCTTTTTAGATGACTGGAAAATTATAAATATTTCAGGTCTGAAAGAATCCAGTTTAATGTTGAAAATGAAAACATTCTTCATAATAAGTTTCTTTCATTTTTTCTACTCTTCTGGTTTCTTGAAGTGCTTTAAAAATAAATTGCACGTGTGTTTTAAAACTACTTGTATTGTGCATCTGGAAGTAGGACATTGCCATACAAAAATGTGACACTGCCTTGGGAACATGTGGTTCATATAGAAATTGGAATGATCTTGAAGAGAGTATTGGTGAAAAGGACTCTAGGCCTCAATGATGGTACCAGTGTGGGTTCAAGAAAAGTGAGGAAACTGTAACTGAAAACTTGAGGAAAGTAGAGATTTAAAATTGAGTGTCAAATTCTATCAAAACTATCATTCATGGCTATGTGATCAAGTAGAAAAATATCTTATGAATGGTTGATTCAGGGTGAGTATTTCCAGGTGGGATGATAAGAGCCTCATTTACAGTCTTTGCTAAGTGTAATAAGACATTCCAGAAAACGCAAGCTGCAGGATGAATTGTTAAGTTGTCAAACAAAATTTTAAGAACTAAACCTAATTTTTGTTTGATTTGGAAATGAAACTTTGCTGCTCCTAGTTTTATTAACAAAATGTTATCAAAATAAGAAAAGGTTTCAGCATGAAGAGATGGCTCAGTGGTTAAGTGAGTATTCGCTGCTTTTCTAGAGGGCCCAAAGGGTTCCCAGCACCTATGCTGGTCAGTTTACAACCACTTGGAGCTCTAAGGGGTTTGATGGACGTCAAGCCGTCAAAGGCGCTCGTGTGCGCGCGCACACACACACACACACACACACACACACACACACACACACACACACACACACGTGCGAGAGAGAGAGAGAGGAGAGAGAGAGAGAGAGAGAGAGAGAGAGAGAGAGAATATACATTCACACACATACACACATATAAAAATAAATATTTTAAAAAGACTCTCATTAGTTAGGGTTCTACAGGGAAACACTGCTAATAAAGTGTCTGTGTGCAGAGTAGAAATAGGAATTGTCAAAGAAGGAATTAAGTGAAGACATATACTGAGTTATGAGAAGGAAGCTACACACACAATTAGTTATGGATGTTGGCAAGTCTGAAGCTCTGTAGTTATTCAGGATACCAGTGTATCTCATGGTGAGCCACATCTTACCTTTTGTCACTAAGAAACACCATGATCATCTACCAAGATCATGTTCAATCACATTACTAAAAACACAAAAATATCCTTTAATATTTTGAGTCTATTTACACTGTTGCAATGGTTCATATCCATAGGCATCCTGGGGTACAATATAGCCACATGCAGTCCATGGGTTCCAGGTTGAGTATGAAGAGATCTGTTAGATCAAGTCCTAAAGTTCAAGAAAAGATCCAGCTTCGATTGGCCCAAGGCAGACAGTGAAAAGGAATTCTTATTATTTGGATCAGGTGGTACCCTTCTTAGTTGGTCTGTCAACTGACTGTGTGAGGATCTCTCATGTTAGGTAGGACAATCTACCGAACTCTTTCTAAACTCAACTAAAAATATCTTCCCAGGAGCATTTAGAGTAACATTTGATCAGAAAATATCTGAGTACCAGTGCAGCAATCAAATTGAAACAATCTCAGCAATTCTATCTAACCTGAAAGCTAAAGGTCAAGGTACAGTCAGAAAAACGTTCCTTGATAAAGAAGTGTGGACTGTGAAACATTTATGAATATCTCGTGAAGACTTAGGGAAGCATTCACCCTCTGAAACAGACCCTGATTCATACAAAAAGCCAGCCAAGGAGATGCAGTTGCAGGTGGACAACATTGTCACATATCTGTATCTTTTCTCTCGAGTGTGATCATACCTTCCTAGTGAATACCTCATTTCCTAAAATGGTTTTTCTTTCTGTACTCCACATTCATCAATATAATGGATTTTTGTTCTGACTTTTGTGGGAGAACATAAGCAGAAGCTATGAGAGAATTATAAAACCAAATTCAAATAGAACTAATTGATGTTTTCTTTTTCCTATATTTTAATAAGCTTATAAAATCAGTTATTTCCAGGCCCATACATAGTAAAGTGGACTTTGAACTCTGATAAAACATTTATATATTCCAGTTTATGACTCGTGTGTCTCATTACAACCCTCTGAACCTAATCTTATATTAGGAAGAGGAGAGAAATCTACCAACTTAATAAACATAATAACCTTTGCAAAAGAAATATGTAAAACTAGAATTTATTTAGTTTTTTTTTTTTACAATTCCTGACTATAGTTATGTTTTAAGGAAGAGTTCTTGTAAATGATTTTGTTTTTTAGAGAGTGTGAATGTGTGTGTGTGTGTGTGTGTGTGTGTGTGTGTGTGTGTGTGTGTGTATGGCGCGCACGTGTGTGACAAAGATTCTCACATTCAGTGGTGTTCCTGTAAAAGTCAGAAAACAATTTTTTAGATTTGGTTCTCTTCTTTCACCTTTACATGGATGCTGATCACCCAGCTCAGTTCTTGGAATTGTATAGCAACCTCTTTAACAACTGAGGCACCTCACTGGCCCTCTTTTAACAAAATATATTTTTACCTATTATTTGAGAATTTTATACATGCATACAATGTATTTTGCTTATATCCATCCTATTAACCCACCCCCATTTTCCCCAAGATTCCTTTCCTAAAATATTTTCCTCTCAAGGTCATGTCCTTTAAAAGAAACAACAACAAAAGAAAATAAAAACTCAAGTACAATTGGTACTACATGTAAACGCCATCACTGGGACACGGGAAAGTGATCACTGCCCACACTCCTAAAGAAAAGTCACACTCCCTCAGTGGCCATCAATTTCCAGTAGCTCCTAGAGCTGGGTGCTTAGCAGCAACTCCCCTCATTAGTAATGGAATTTTGACTGGCTTGACTACTGGAGAAAAATGCCCCTCTCCCAGCAACTGCTAACTGTCAAAACCTCTTTAGCTGGTGTTGTTTAGGCAATATTGTTTGTTTGTTTCTTTTCTTTTCTTTTTTCTTTTTTTTTTTTGTTTTTTCGAGACAGGGTTTCTCTGTGGCTTTGGAGGCTGTCCTGGAACTAGCTCTTGTAGACCAGGGTGGTCTCGAACTCACAGAGATCTGCCTGCCTCTGCCTTCCCAGTGCTGGGATTAAAAGTGTAGGCCCCCACCGCCCTGCCAGCCAATATTGTTTGTGAGTGTAATGACTATGCCATATCCAGAAGACAGAAGTTTACAGCTCTTACATTCTTCATACCTTTTCTTCTGTGGTTTTCCCTGAGCCTTGGGTGATGGAGTTTGATATTGATGTTGTATTTAGGGCTGAACACTCACTGGTACTTACTTAGTTGCAGCAAATTAATTTTGAGCTACACTCACAAGTCTCACAAGTGCCTAAACATGAGTTGAACAAGGACAACAGCAGTAAACATGAAGAGTGGACAGGGGAATGTTCATAAGGCTTCAACTCTATACAAAGAACTACGGGCAACGAAGAAATACTGAGACCAGGAGAAATAGTCTTCTCCAGGGAAGAATTCCCCAATAGGCTGTCCACTACCAAGCAGTCATCCTGAAACATGCGTATAATTAATATCATTATATAGGATGAGCAGATTGTACTTCCATATTTAGCAATATATTTATGTGTATGGGTACAACCATACATCATTGTGTGCATGTCCCCTGACTAGGAGTAGTTGAACAAAACAAAACCAATTCCATGCTTTTGTGTATATGTGATTTTTGTTTTGTTTTTCTTGGTTTTATATTATTGATTTGATTTTCTTTTATAGTTTGTTCATCTGTTTTGGTATTAATTTTTGCTCTTTTTCCTGCTTTTTTGATGGGTAGTCACAAATTGGGTGGGTTATGATGTGGAATGTGAGGCAGACTCTAGGAGGAATGGGATAGGATATGATCAAAGTATATTGTATTCAAAATATTTAAAATTTAAACCCAATTTAATTTAGTATAGACAGTGGTAGTATTTGACAGTTTCTAACATTTCTATTTCTTTACTTTGTCACTTACAAAGTTTATGTCAAGCTTTAAAACATATTTAAAGCCCATATGATTTTCATCTTTCTTTTTGTGAAAAGGGCAACTTAGATTTGAAGTGACAAACCTTCTTCAAGGTCATTTAAGTGAAACGTAGAATGCTACAGAACAGAAACATTTCCCAAAATTTGGTTTCTTGACATTTCAATACAATATGCTATCCTATCCTCTTTTTCACAGTCTTCAATATTATTATTCATTTTAACATATGTTGAGCTACTTTAAAACATATTTCTAATGATCCTTATCTTAAATGTATGTTTATTATTTTTAAAAAAATGTATTATTACATTTATTTACAAATATTAGTATATCAATACAAGCTGATGAAATCATTTAGTGTTGCTCTCATGGACATGATTTTTCAGGGGTCGCCATTTGGTATTGAGCAAAGAGTTACAAGACTCATCCTTAAGTGATACTGATTCTCCCTCTTTCAGGAACTATTAATTGACTGTAGATCTTCATGTAGGCATGAGACCTTGTGAGATTCCCCCACCCACATTAACATGACAACTGGTAATGTTGTGCAGGTATTCTTTGGGAAACAATTATTATTGAGATTTCATGGGTTTGCATTTGCTGTCATAAAGAGAAGACACTCTCTCACAGCAGATCCTGGCCTTTCTGCTCCTAGAATCTTTCCTCCCCATCTGCTGGAATGTCTCCTGAGCCTTACCTATGTGGTTTGTGTTGTAGATGTGGCATTGGGCATCTAACAGTCAGTTGTTGTCTGGATTTTGACAAGTTGTGGATTCCTTTAATGGTCTCTGTTTGCCTCAAAAAGAAACTGTTGGTAAGGGATGCAACCTACACACATTTGTGAGTTTACGGAATGAGAATTTAGATTGTAGTTAGAAAGTAAACTGGTTTATGGAAGTGGCGATAATAGGTTCCTCTTTAGGGTTCACTGACTTACCAGCCACAAACAGTTGGCTAGGTTTACAATACCCTCCAACTGAGTCAATATGCTTTAAGACCAATTAGAAGACTGTTGATTACCACCAAGATATATGTTCCACTATTGGGAATATTTTATCATGCTGGTTATTATTGTCATTCATAGACTTCACATCAGT